>NW_028259140.1:2424242-2727272 GCF_977971745.1 Zootermopsis nevadensis | reverse complement strand
TTACCCACCCATTCACTTCGGCGAGCAGAAACTCATGTTAAGTTTTCATCACCCTGATGATGGAGGCAGTATGACCTCTGAAACGTTGGTTAACATCAAGCAGACTACACAGCGCAACAACCCAGAAGACAGAAATCTTTTCATGTAAAGTTTTCGTCATTTTTAAAGTTAACTGGCAACTTTGTTGCTAATGCGACAAAGAACATGCAGGTCTGCAGATCTGAATTCACCGCCCAAAGGACCATTCTCAGTAGATCTGCTTGATGGTTACGAGTGTCGAAGAGTAAACAGAATATATTGACTAATCTAACATTATTCCTTTACACTAAAAGTGCGTTATTTATTTATTTATTTATTCCTCTGAAAGGTACATGAAGGAGCTGGAGACAACCTTCAGCCCTGTTCTGTTCGGACCATTTCTGTCGGTGGTGGCAGCACTGTGTTTTACCGCTTACACAGCCATAAGAGTACGTAAATATATCAGCACTGAACATCTTTTAAAATTGTGATTAATCTATAATTCACTAATTGAACAATTAATTAAATTAAATTGCGACAAAAATAATTACTTTGGTTATTATAAATATATCAAAATAACAATTAACATCTCTATTTTAGACGCATAACTACTTTTTTACTCAGTCCTACTATTTTTATTCACGTGTCTTTAACCCGAGAATAACTTTGTTAAAAGTCTTCTGGGTAATTTAAGCACGAAGAATGTCTATTGCTTTGCACTAACAGACGTGGAATTTATACGCTACAGCGGAACTTCTGTTCATAATTTCTAACTGTTCTCAATCACGGCAACATCTTAGTTACAAAATGATTTAAATCATATAAAACTCGTGATTCTAGCCTAAAAGGGTTTCTTCATACTTGCATTTAGGGTCTGGGTAATTTAAATTTATAACGTAACATTTACAGAACATGAAGTTTCTCAGTATAAATTGAGAGAACAAAAGATGAATGTGTACATTTCAAGAAATAAAGAACATTAATGGTGAACGTGTTAATGTTTGGAAATCAAATGGTTGATTTTTTAAACTTCTCTGTACAGATAGGTGGAAAGTTTGTGGAGATTATTCAGATCTTCATAATAACGGCCGCAATGATGTTCCAATTACAGGCAGTTTGTTGGTTTGGTACGGAGCTCAATAAGCAGGTAGGCACATCTAAACTGTCTTAAATAATCTAATAATATTTCATATATGCAGAAAGAATTTCTTACCAAACGTAAATAGACTTCGACTTTCACAATCAGCAGTTAGAGATAAATGTAAAAAAAATCATATCGTCTTACAAATGTATCCGGCGTTTTCCGATGGAAACTTGCAATGTGAGTTTCCGACAGCATCGTTCAGTAAACCATAAACAAATAAAAAATAATAATAAATATGGCGGCGATGCGAGGATGTGACTTTAGAATAACACTAACTCCATTCAGCGTAAGATTTTACAGTTTCATGTAGTGATTCTTTCGATTTCAGCTTTTACAAGAATAATGTTTTAGGAAATTTGGCATCCGACGAAAAACTAGCCTGATCACAAATTGTGGATCGTGATGATTCGGCTTTAAACAAGCTATTTACATTAGTTACAGCTGTTAGAGGTACACTTTTTGTACTTTTATTGTTTCAGTCTGGTAGAGTGAGGGACGCTGCTTTTGGGAGCGATTGGGTTGGGGCGCCTGTCGCCTTCCAGCGATCCATAAGATTCATAATTTCTGTAACCAAGGATTTCACACTTACAGCCGGCAAGGTGATACCAGTCTATCAAAGCACCGTGATGGTGGTACGGATTTTCCTATGACAGTGGGACATTTATTACTTCATATTCCTCTAATTTCATCTCCTTTAAGCGGTTCTAATTTCGATCTACATTTTGAGATGCTGTTACAATGTTACAGTAAAGATGACAGTCTTCTGGGATGTTGCGCCATGTGGTTTCATAGAAACAGACCGGTGTTTCGGAAGTACTTACTGCCTCTATCATCAGGGCGAAAAGTGGAACATCCCACAAGATATTCATCTTCATCAACTAATTTAAGTGACAGGCCTATATAATAAAATCTCAGCACATGAGAGTGGGTAAATTTACATGCTGTTGTAATCTAGCTGTGATGACGTCAGCAGAGAACAGAATAACATAATTATGTATGTTTCAGGTACTGAACGAGACATACAGATTTTTAATGGTGCTGCTAAACTTTGTGGACAAATCATCGGAAGTTCAGTAAATAAAAATGACACCGTGAAGTACGTCAAAGTTTGAAATATTATTCCTTATTATTGAAAGATTTTAAGATTAAACAATTTGTTTTATCTGTCGTGTTTTAAAATGAACAGGTTATTATCTGGGATCATACGAAATGAAATGGGGGACAATATTTCACCAAAACAGGCGGTATTTAAAATGAAAGGGAAAATAATCGACTTCGTGGATCTTCACACACGTCAGATGCTTAATTTGTAATGTCATATAAAGATAATATGGATGTGCACATGAATCACACAAAGAATATTTTATGTTGTTTATTATTCTCTACTATAAAAATTTGTGATTCCCCGTTGTCGTCAACCAATTTGTCGTCAAAGAATGACGTCATCAACAATGTCAACTATAAACTAACTCGGCATTGTTGTGGAACACAACAATGCCGAGTTTAGTGTCTTAAGATTTTAAAACGCAACCAACCCCCCCGAAGGAGGGGTTGGTCAAGTGTTTTAACCCTCCATTCGGGGGGTTTAGTTTAGTTTCTTACACAAGATTTTAAAACGCAAGGGGTTGGTTGCTTTTTAAAAACTTGACCAGTCCCTCCGAGGAGCTCCGAAAGGAGCGTTCTGCCCTAGTATTATATTATATGTGGATTCAGACACCAATCAAAGAATAAATTATTTATATTGTTTTGATTATAATAAAATCAAATGAACCACACAGTACAGATAACTACTTATTCCACTGAAGCTACACTTGAATTACTCAATGTTTTATTCATTTTCGAAGGGGTTGTACACATTTATTGTAAAATCGTTTGCCTGTAGCCACTTAAAGCATACTTAGAGAAGTTAGGAAGTATATCACTTTTACAAATTTTACACTTACGGACAATGTCACACACTCATATTTTAACTGTGGTCACAAGGAATGTTTAAATCATAACTGAACTGTTAACACATTGCGATCAATTTCCAGCGTCCCACTGATCATCGATCAATCTTTATCTCAAGTATATATTGTAGTCCGAAATGAGTATAAATTTTATCAATAAAGTATGATATTCTTTCATCACTAATCACCAAACGTACATCTTTACTTTATTTAAGAATATTACTTAAGCACGATTACTCACAGTAATGTTAATAGTTTTAGTGGTTCTATGGGTACGAATCTTTTATAACGCTAATCATATTTGTACACTCGAATAAACTTTTAAGCCTGAATAACCAATTAGTGTCATATATTAATTAATATGTTACTTACTAGCTGTAAAGAGGAATACATCATAAATATTTAATTTATCATACAAGCAGAACTAAATATGGAGGCTATATGTTCCTCAAAAATGCGCCCGTCTTCAGTCCTGAAGATGGTGGTAATATTTAGCTCCGAAACATTGATATACACCTACAAATCCACACTGCATTACAACCCAGAAGACGCAATATCGGTATGAGTAGAACACTTTTCATCTAATTCTGAATGTGGACAGCTGTGCGATAAGAAGAGTGTCTTTTGCGAGGTAATAAGCGAAAAACATCGACTGAAGAAGCCACCGGTTTGGGTGGCACATTCATTTGCCTAGTCTGCCACCGCTAGGCTTAATCCAATTACCGAATCTAAACACTCATCAATGGTCATCACTAAAAAACACTAAATTTTCAAGCGGATGCGTGAAGCGTGTTTCAAAATATGTTATACAGAGTTTTTTTCAATGACTTTCAATGGTGATGAGAAAGTTGACTGTCTGCTAGGATGGTGAGCTGTGTATTCTAATAGAAACTGACCGAAATTTCTTCCTGATGACAGAAGTAGTAATCATAAGCGAAACTACAATGAGCAACTGCCCAGATGATAGTCATCTTCACAAAATAGCATTAGTTTGTACGTCTTTTAAAATACTTCCTATGAAATAACATTATTTCTTTTACTCATAACTAACAAGAGAAAGAAGATTATTTAACCCTTTTATATTACCTTTAAATGATTTTAAATAGCCGAAAAATTTTAAGTGCTGTACAAAACATCTGGATAATTTAAATCTTTATGGTTTTATGTGCCGAAGCAGACGGGAAGACATAAGATTCTGAACTAAATTTTAGCAAACATTCATCGAATTTAATCTGCTCTTAATCTCTTTATCCTCCCATTCTAATTAGTTACCGTCATCATAGAATATTTAAATTTTTCCCATATATTGAAAGGATTTATTAAAGAAGCTCATTCCACTTTACTACAGTACGTCCACAAATAACGCACATGGGCCTATACATACATGTATATATAAGTATCTACGTGCGGACATAAGTTTAAATCATTCGTATGCTTATACTTTGAGATGAGAGAACTTGAACGGATGTTCACATCACCACGTATAAACTCTGTTAAATATAATAAGTGTTTACTGACGACAGTTCCTTGTATAGTTAAATATTAACGTATTTCAAAACATTACATAAATCATGTATAAACAGCAGAAAATACTCTTCAGTTATCTTTATCGGTAAAATAAAAATAAAAGCACGTCATTAAATACAGTCATCGTTACTCAGATGCAGCTTAAATGAGATATACACGCAAGGACAGGTCATCGGATGGAACATGTAAAATTCAGTACCAAGTTCAGAAGATCTACAGTTGACAGATATTCATGCATGTAAATTGGGCATGGAGTGCCCACAAACAAAGTTAACTGGTTCTGAAGAAGAAGTTGAAGCCACGATGAATTAATAACAGTCATCGAACTGATCCAGATGTATTATAAGAACAACAAATTTATCATCTCCAGCACTTCGTATCGAAAAACTCAAGAATAAACATTTACTTGTGTGCCCTAATATCTTCTCGATGACGAAAAATATTTTTGGGAGAGACAACGCTGATTACCGATTGCAAATATTGAATAATATGTTTCTTATAATCGGAACGCCATTGTTCCCAGTTGAAGATTCAAGATTTTATAGTGTGTACCGGATTATCACGTATATGAGTTTGTACTTCACGTTTGTGACTATCTTAATAGGCATCTTCTTGAATCTGGACGACATGGCTTACGTTATGGAAAGTGCACGGCCTGGAATCTCCATATTGAACGTTCTCTGGACTCATTTCTTCATGAGGTACCGACCAGTATGTTTATGGGTTCACCAGATTTGTTTCATAGACAGTTGAACCAAAATATGTTATTGCTTTTATGTGTCAAGAAATAGTTGGTCTTGTTTAAAAGTTGTAACCCGCAATTTATACCACATGAGCAGTTTCTGCTGGTAGCATGTTTTATACCGGCCGCAAACAGGGGTCGTAGGCTCGATTCTGTTCATGGAACTTACATTTATCGACTTTCTTTCATTGTCCCTTCGTGGAGTTAAACTAACCCAGTTTAAGTTCTGATACGACGTCAGGTAACTCTCAGTGAGATATCAATGACTGTGTCCTAGACGTTGCGCCCTACATAGAACATAATCCAGATTTAAAATTGCATTATGTTTCAGCATTAATTTAAATAAATTGCAAATTTTGGTAAAGATGGCGACAAGCTTCACATGGTCGGAGCTGCCTGTCAGAGACCCTGTCACTGGCTCCAAGACAACCGCCTATTGGATTCAGCGCTCTCAGGTACTCGCCTGGAGAACGGCTAATATCGTCGTTATAAGCCACGTGCTGTACCTGGCATTACGCATAGTTACCAACAGTGCCAACCCACTATTTTTCAACGCCTGGTTTCCCTTTGACTTGAACAACACACTAGGATACTCATTCGTATTGGTCTTACAGGTAATTACAGTCAGTAGGATTTGAGGTTCTGAAGACGAAGATGGCTCCCTTCTGGATTGCAGAGCCGGGCGACGCAGGATGGAGGCAGCGAGGACCTCTGAAACGATGGTAAACTTCTACCAGACTACACTGCGCTACAATCCAGAAGAGAGCCATCTTCTAATTACAGCCAGGTTTGGTCCTTTGACGAAATACAGGGTGAGTCATAATTGGGTTCAGATTAAAAAGAATTATAATCCGAAATGAACTGATTGTTAAAATATGTTGAATTAAGAAATAAAACTTAGCGGTCGATGAATATATGAAAAACTCACTCGGCATTAGCTTAATTAAATTTAACTAACTGGGAAACACCCCTTCTCGAGAAGCTAACAATCGCTCGTCTAGTTAAGTAATTCCCGCCTTTTATGGAACCCGAAGATTTGTTACCCTATTTTAAAGAACTCGTCACTAGTTCCTGTCCTGAGCCAGATAAATCCAGACTACACCTTCCAATTCTGTAACCTTAAAAAATTCATTTTGAAATAATCCTCGAATCTTCGCCTGTAATCTCCTTCATTCAGGCTTTGCGACCGAAAACTTATCCACATTCTTCATCTCCTACATGAGGGCTACATTCTCTGCCAATTTCATTTTCCTTAATTTGATCAACCTAATAATATTCTTGATAAAAGTAACAACAGGCTTTAGAACGTTGCCTGGTTATTATTAAGTGTTTCGTCAAAGTCTACTAGTTCTTACCTTTGTCAGTCTTCTAAACCTCACGGAATGACACGATATTAATAATATTTTATTTGGTGAAGGGTACAAATTATGAAATGTCGTACATCCTTTTGTCACTTTATCCTTCTTATAACAAATGCTCTTCTGAGCAGCCTGTATTAAAACATCCTGCGTGGTCTTTCCTTCTCGCGAGAGACCAGGTTCCATACCCACACAAAACATTTTTATTTAACTTTATTCAGTTTAATCTGAGTAAGGGTTTGTCTTTACCATAAAGAGAGCAGATTCTTTTTCTAAAAGTTGTCAGTTTGCTAGTCCCCATAACACACAATTCCTTATGGGGCAGGGTTTCGGAAGCTTCATTCTAGCCAACCTCCTCTTCGGATTCATCTGCCTGTACGTATCGCTTGTGGCGATAGGATGCACTCAGCTGGAGAAAATACAGATTTCACTACTGGATCTTAAACAGATACAAAACGAACCGCATTGTGTACTGAAGAGTGGCTTTGTGAAGTGCGTGCAACACCATCAGCAGGTCTTGAGGTAAGTGAACGATCCACAGACAACAAAAAATGCAAGGTACTCTTACAGAAATGAGCCACTCCAAATTTCTGAGTTTCACCAATTACACCCACGTACACAAAACATAAATAGTTCTATCTACTACTTCAAAAATTACTGCAGGCAGAAGGCTCTACAACCCAGAAGACAGCTACCTTTAAAATGTCACTAATTCCACTCTTAATATAAAAGCCAATGTCCGTCAATCTCCAGCAGACTAATGCGAAAAAAAAATTGAATCAAGTTCTAACGATGGTGACTTATAGCAAGAAATAAAAGTGACGTTACTATGGCGCGTAAGGTGGGGTCTGGCGGAGTCTCCATTTGACGGGAACCTGGATTCAGATTTTTGGTTCTGTGTTAACGCGTCTGGGATAAATCTGGCTTCAAAAAAAATTCCATTCCATTCAAATTTGACGGGACATACGTGCAGATAGTCACAACATATCTGTCTGGAGATCGCCCTGATGACTGAGGCAGGTAGCATCTCTGAAACGTCGGAAAATTTATACCAGATTGCTTAGCGCAGAATACAGCCATTTTCAAACGCGCAGCCGTGAGAGTATAAAATCCCAATTACTAATTTGTTCTTTCAAATAGTCGCAATCTTATTCAACAGGTACATGAGAGCGCTAGAGGACATGTTTCATGTGGTGTTGGTCGGACCGTTCTTATCAGTGGCGGTTACTTTGTGCTTTGCAGCTTTCACAGCCCTGACGGTACGTATAAACATACAATTGTTGGACCGACGCTGGTTTCGGGCCGAATTAGAAATACGATGTGTCTAAAAAAAAAAGAGTGCGAAGATTACCATTTTCTATATTTAATGAACTAAAGCAGTTACAACAATGAAATAACTTCAGACACGTACAGAAACACTTTTTCAGCGTTGCAAAACTGTGTATATAAAATGGTGCCACAACAATGAAAAGCTGAATGTGATCTTTCCTTTCACGAAAGAAGCTCTTGACTACAGTTCAGAGCCGGTTCCAAAATTCTTGAAGAAATTGACTTTAAAAGAATTGGAAGCTGGAATAACTTTAAGCGGAAAGACTGCATCCATTGAGGTAAGAAATCCGGGCAGCCACCAGCAAGTGAAGAGATGATTGATCGTGTTCCTTTGAAGCGAACCAGAGAACCTAGCCTGCCCTGAGAATTTCACGTTAATTATAAGTGTTTTGCAAGTGTCTTAAGTTATTTCAATGTTCTAACTGTTTCTGTTTATTAAATAGAGCAGACCTTAATCGTCTGCTCCATTGAGTTAGTTGCTTAGTTAGGGTATAGAATATTCCTATTACACTGTGTATATTTCCACATTTTTATTTAATAACATCATGATTATTGTTATTAGATTTCAAATCGCATTATCGTGCCTGGATTTTCTTTGTTATAAACGTACTTAATTCTCACCGCCGAGTGGAGTAGTATTACGTTCCGGCATTTAAATTCTCCAGGTTGTGGCCTGGCGTAATATTACGTCCGGCTTTAAACCTAATTTCTACAGCTCATAACTTTGTAACGAATAATGCCAGCGCAATGAGGTTTGCGGTACTCTGTTGTGGAAAGTTTTCTGTGTGTGGAGATTCGGCAACCCTGTTGAATCTTTTCAGCGACTACCTGGGAGTCTAAAAATAAACGACTGGCCACAGTGTTGCAATGGAGAACCCTTCAAGCAGGCGTGTGTTATCTGATGCTGAACAAAGGGCACTTCTAGACGAATTATTGGAAGTGACAATTATAGTAGCTCGGACACTGAGAGTGTAGACTTTGACTATACACAGTTGGTGACACCGGGAACGTTAGCGATTAGTGATAATGAGAGTGACAATGGTGGTGGGGAAAGCCAGGAAGAAATTGTAGAAGCAAATTCAGTTATTGTTTCCGGCAAGTATATGTGGGAAAATATAGAATCATTTACTGCTTCAAGAGAAGCATTTTGTAATGTATATGGTCCTCGGTTCGACACGGCTAGACTAGATGTCGTGAGTTCATTCGAAAACATTTTCGATACAGCTCTTGTGCAGCTCATTGTAGATGAAACCAACAAATATGCTAAGCAAGAAATTTCTAAAAGTGCCCATCCTCTCACATTTCGATCTAGGATTAGGAAGTGGCAAGATGTCACAGTAGACGAAATTTACGTGGTTTTGGCTCTATTTATGTTGATGGGCATTGTAGTGAGTGTGAGGCAGGGTTGTGTATGGATGGCTGTTTCAAGGACTACCACACAAAACTCAACTTCTGATCCACTTGCTCCCATTGGTCACACACAGAGTGCTCATCTTATAAGGTAAGATTACAAAAACATCTTTTAAGAGGATTTGAGTGAAAAATTCATAATTATATCTCATATAGTTCAAAAGTTATGGGGAAAAAACGTATTTTACAGCAAAATTTAAACGGGCATTTAAAAAATACTACCGCCGGAACAGCACAACAGCGGTATATGCTGGGTATTTAAACTTCCGCGTCAACAGGTTAAGTATTATTTGGATGAGCTTGGGCTTCAAAAAGGCAATGGATTAAAAATACGTGAGATACATATATTAATTTTAAAAAGTATGATGATGTATGATGTCTATAATATGAAATCATTCGCAAATGGAGATTTGCATAACAGTTTATTTCCTCACACAGACATCGAATTCACTTCCTCTAATTCATGATGTTTTTATTTCACCACTAAATCCACGTCATTATATTCGTCTGATTGTTTAATTTTTCAGGCAATTTTTGTACTGTTATCATCCGAGGATAACTTACTGTCTGTAACATGTGCGTCATTTTAAATTTAATTAACCATTCTTATTATCATTGTTGCTGTTTCACGTATATTTACAGATCTCCGGAAATCATGAAGAATCTATACAGATTCTTCTGGTCATATTTGCTTTTCTTTGTCAAATACAGGCATGTTGTTGGTTTGGAAATGAACTAACAATACAGGTATGTAGAAACAACTATTACTTTCATTAGAAATCTAATAAAGTGAACATCGTTTATGGATATTAGCTCTCAAAATCAAACTAAAACCTCCCCTCATGAACCCTGAAGACGTTATCTCTAGAATTCCATTGTTTCTTAATCTGAAGTCCTCTGACAATGAATCCAAATATATTTTAGTCGGAAATCTTGGATAGAAGATACCACTTGGGACATCCAGATACAGTCTAGGTGGGAGAACAGCATCACGATGTATCTTGAATTACAGTTAAACAGACTAATAACAATGAGTTTGGATGGGGAATAAAATTTAAGTCTGCTTAAGTGACTTGGAAGTACTTTAAGCAATAAGCATATGGCACATCCATTTGTAAAATTTCACGACATATAATGATGTTGTAAGAGTTTATAATCTTTTTTTGGTTTCTGATCCATACAAATCTTATTACTTTAATAACCCCTCATTAATACCCACGAAATAAGCAAATAATCTTGACGATGTTTTAGTCCGGCAGAGTGCGGGATGCAGCGTGGGGAAGTGAGTGGATAGGCTCGCCGATCTCCCATCAGCGGTCCATTAATATCATGATGACTGTATCAAAGGAGTTTAGTGTCACTGCAGGAAAGATCATACCTGTGTCACGTCACACTATGATGACGGTAAGCTGTCCACGAGGCAACGGAAAACTTCGGTCGACGCGGAAGATTAAGTCAAAATTTCTTACTAAAAAAAATCTGCCGAGAAAATAAAAGATTCTGCTGCGAGTGAGAGAGTTTAATGTTTCAAATTATTGTAAATACTAAGCTGAACTTCGAGTTTAATGTTTCAGTCTTAATTACTCTACTCTTGAAGTTATATCGAATACGAATGACAAAATTAATTTGAAATTATTACTCGTTAAAATATTATAGGAAATCTCACATCGAAGTAAAGGATTTGTCTGCGAGAGAAATGAGCCTAAGTATTTGCTGAAATCTTGCTTATGTTCGAAATTTATCTCGACTGTCGAATGAAAAACGGTAAGAACATGAGTCACACCAATAATGATTAGTGTCTAATTAGTGTACAAAACTATAATTTCGCTGTATATTATTTTCATGGGTGTAGATACTGTTTACTCACATTGAGGGAAAATACAGACAGAGAGTGTTTGAGAAGAGGGTGCTGAGAACAATATTTAGACCAAAGATGGACGAAATTACAAGAGATTGGAAAACAAAAAAATAGTCAATGAGGAGCTCCATAATTTGTAAACTATTAGGATGGTGAAATAAAGAAGAATAAGATGAAATGAACACGTAGTACGCAAGGGAAAATGAGAAATGCATAGCAAATATAGAATGGAAATGATACATAAAAAAAAACAACTAGGAAGACCTAGGCGTATACAGGAGGATAATATTAAAATGTATTTTAAGAAAATCAGGGGTAATGGGTCCAGGGGCGGGTTTCTGTGAAAACGGTAATGGAACCTCGCTTTCCATAAAAGGCGAATAATTTCTTTACTACCTGAGCGACTCCGAGTTTCTCAAGACTCCAATGCATGGACTTGGTCGGATAGTTTATTGATTCGAAAAGAAGAATTTCGCTATTTCAAACTGTTATTTTCTTTGCTACAGGTGATGAATCAGGCATACACATACCTCATGTTCCTCGTGAACTTTATGGAACGTTCTTCAACCAGACGAGGCATCTAATAATGACGACGTGTTTAGAAAGGTCCATGAGCTTCTAGACCAGTTACATTCTAATCACGAAAGACAAATAACACATTTTTGTTGTGAAAAATATTAAAAATGTACACATGTCACCGTTCCATCAAACTATTAATGTATAGTTTTATATGCTTGATATCCAACCCAGGACCTTCTGAATATCATTCTAGTATGTAAATGTAATGCAAACGCCTTCGTACGACGAAATACGAAATTCTTGATCCGACAGGATATGAGGATATCAACAAGTCCAGACGTCGTTACATTACAAAACCAGTTCCAAATTTCAAGAAGATCCTTACAGAAATTAGCCGCTAGATATCTACAGTCGCTAATTACCGGTGAAGAGGTTAGGATATATAATCTATTTCTTGTTTTGGCAACTGATGCGCTTGCGCAGGGGACCAATGGTAATGACGTCATCAAAATCCAACCTCCCAAATTTTCAGAATCCCTCACATTTATATTACAGACTCTACAGCGAGAACCATGAGCCAAGCAAAACATAAACGAAATCAGATCAAACCAAAGTAAGCTAAAAAAATATATAATGACAACCATATATGTCAGTATCTTCGCCAAAACATCAGCAGCAGTTAAGTTGAAGTAGCTAGAAATACGAGGTGTGACTATTAAGTTCCCCGGAATACCAGTTTCTATGACGCATCTAGTAACGAATGAGCAGTAGCTAAGCAGAGACATGTTACAGAATGTCTGTGGTTACGCCTTGTGTGTTGGTGAAGCAATGGTCAGAGTTACAAAAGCGTGTGGTTTTGCCCCGGTAGAAGACCTTGGAATTTTTGGCCTGATGATTGAATCTCGCAACATGATAATTATCCTGTTCATGACGTGCTCGCTGTCCGGAAGTGTTCACAAAAAAAAAACCCACTAAAATTGGACCATCCGCCATATTCGCCAAATGTGGCCCCGTGCGAATTTTGGCTATTTCAAAAAAAAAAAAAACTGAAGACCGCTTTTGAAGGGTCACGGATTTTCAGACATTGCCGATATTCAGAGACGACCATATTGAAGAGCATTCCAAAATTGTTCCAGATATGTTTTAAACACTGGAAACACTGACTCACTAAGGGCCAGCGCACACGTAAGACTTAACCGTCGGCTGACTGTTCTGTCGTCGGCTGAAGCATACGACCCATAAACGACACGACAGTTCAGTCCACGAGCATGCGCACACGTACGACTAAACAGTCGTTCTCTTGTTCTCTTTTGTTCCACGTTCTTCGCTCTATGCTCGCCGAGTACAGAAGTCAGGAATGTTGCAAGAAGAGAATATCGAACAATTAATTGAAGAGGTAGAAAGACAAAAAATTAAAAGATTATGCAAACATCAATGTTAAAAGAGTACTTTGGCAAGAGATTTGTTCAGTTGTGCCAGTCTTTCTTGATAGGTCTCAGCAATAATAGAAGTTCATCAAAACTTTGTGTACTCATGCGAAAATATGAAAAGAATTTTGCAGGATAATTCCGTAATGTTTCATACATAGTATGGAATTTTCCTTTGAACAGTCTCTCACTGTATAATGGATGCACCCAGTAATTCCTTTTCCTCCTTTTATTGAGGCGCATCACAAGTGCACATACTATAGCAGTTTCAACAAAATCCATGTTTGACAATCGTCTACTGTCTGCAAATGCTCTCACGGAATGAAAGGCAGAACGACTGAAAGGTCGTTCGTCTGCGCGCTTTCATATAATTCGAAGGGCCAACGACAGTTGGTAGACAGAAGAGTCCGGGGTTGTAGGTAGAGGTAACCGACTGCCAGTCGTGTCGCTGTCGTGTCGTAACAGTGTGCGCATCTCTATATGTTCTTAAGGGCTTTGTGTCGTCTGACTGTTTGTCTTACGTGTGCGGTAGGCCTAAGTGTACTGGTATGCAAGGAGACTACTTCGAAGGTAACAGGAACCATTTGTGTTTAGGTAATTAAACGCAACCTTTACAAGGCATTCCAGTTACTTAACTTTACACCTCATACTCGCACACACTAACACACATACACACAGAGACGGTAACACATGTCTGTACTCACCAACTCCCGCTTCTTTCCTGCATGAAGAACTTTACAAGCCAACAGGACCCATTCTGTTCTCCTTGTATCAGAACAACACAGAACGTCACAAACACTGCATTATCATTATTATCGAGCTACATTAACTGACTGCAGATATAACGCGTTTGTATGTGTTATGAAACATGACTGTGCTGTTAGTAATACAAAACAAATACCATAGATTATTTGCTCACTACACGGGACACTAAAACACTGTAAAACTAGCTTCATGTTACTTTAAAACTTCTTAAACAAACAACTCCAAACAAACATTCCGTTATGTCGTAGCGCCATTATTCTAGCAGCGCACAGATTCACCGACAGTCTTTTGTTTTGAAAGCTCTCATGTTGCTTGTCTAGGTGGCAGTGCTGAACACCTGCGAAACTCAAGGACACAGACAATTTTAATTTTGTTTCTCTCGCGTATTGTAAGAGAGAAAACTGTCATGCAGGACTATGAAGAAGTGAAATAATCAGATTGAAAGAATAATATTTTTGTACATCCTGCAAATAAATGCCTAGACATTCATAAATTTTCAATGTAATTTACAGAAGCGCCTCTGGTTGTGAGAACCTGAAAGAGACTAAAGATAAGAAGCTGGATGGAAAGTTTACTTCCGTGAAGTGTAACACAGGCCCGTAAGTACATTATTGACTTCCGTAGTCATTAACAAAATTCATAACTGCGTCCATAAATGAAATACATGGAAAGGACAAGGAATTAAAGATACAAAGTCAAAGAACGCATGAATTGGAATCTAATTTCTGCTCACAATCTTGCAGCGTGCTTAAGATTTACTCCAACCTCAGTTCCGCGTTTAACTAGAACTCGACGAGATTATATTTGCTGTCTCGTATTACATAGGAATTAGGCAAGCGGGGTTATTTCCGAAACACGTTGTTACAACATTGGAAACCAAGGTCATTGTTAAAACATATTGCTGGAACAGTGGAAACATAATTCGTTGTCAGAACGTGTTGCAACAATGGATACCAAGTTCATTATTGGTTCACAACAATGGCCTTAATAATTTTTAGGCGTTAGCCTGGAGTGACTGAAGAAATCTGCGAAATACCTCAGTCTAAACCATGAACTTCCGAAATACAAAGCAGGTTTGTTAACGAGCCTCGAAGTTCGATCTAAAATCACAGTACCTGTTAAGTGTGTCAACGAAATTTTGTCAAGTTTCTGCTAGTGATCTGTCACCCAGTTGTCTCCTCTATTAATAACACATTGCATTACTCAGACTGCATACATACGTTATGCTTAAATGAAATAGACCTTTTAAACTCTTCTTTTATAAAAAAGGTATTTTTCTCTTTTTTCAAATCGTGTTTCTTATTTGATATTTAAAATATCGTTTGCACCTCTGTTGTAACATAATTAACTGAATACCTTTTATCACGCCAAATAATTTCTAAAATATCTAGGGTCCAGGGACACATGCCCTGGTAAAGCGAACAAAAGTGTACTCAACACGCAAACACGTTCTTTTTAAATAAATTTATAAAATTCAATACAAAATTGCAGGCTTAAGTTTACTGGTATCCGTTCACTACGGTTTAAAAGTTATCTAGTTCTTTTGCAGGACTTGAAACTACAATGAATTAATGAAAAGAACTGAGGCTACTGTGAGAATGTGCTTATGTGTCAAAGTACCACCATTTCACTCTGGGATTCATAGCCATCAACGTCTCTCAGACTTCTCGCAGTTCTACCATGCAAGGAGATGACACTGTCTATGAACAAGGCGTCATTGACGGGCGTTTCCGCGTCATCACGCACTTGATGACTGTAGGCGCTACGCCCATATTCCCAGACAGGACGTCACTCGCGTACAGAGCGTACCAAATGATCATCGTAGTGAGTGCGTATCTCACCTTCATAACGGCCGTTATCGGTATCCTGAAGAATTTTCAAGACGAGGGTTTCGTCATGGAAGCTGCAAGAACTACCTTTACCATGATCAACGTTCTCTGGACCCACTTCTTCACCAGGTACTCCCAGCGTGGAAATGTAACATCTGATTGAATTACTCCGAGTTTAATAACAAGTGGATTTTCTGTTGTATGTCACTTTCAAGAAACGGACACAAATTTGAAGTTACATTTGCCAGTCCTTTACATGTTTCGTCTCCAAAATACAGAAACTGATTTGGAAGAAATTTGGTATATGAAATGCAAAATATATACAGAAATTAATTTCGGTTTATTCTGTATTGAATCAAACTTTGTTTACGAAGAAAAAACAAAGCGATTACTTAGAAGACATAATAGAAGATGGAGTGTACGAAAAATTTGTAGGATAATATTAAAATGTACCCAAATAATAAAATATGAGGGCGTGGACTGGATTAATCTGATTCAGGGTAGAGATCTGTGACGGGTTTTCTGAATTAAAAAAAATTTTAGACGTGTTTCTTTTAAAACACAACCCTGACGTATCCTCTTACGTAAAAAATGATAGAACCGATTGTGATACTGAATTCTTACATCTGCGTAATATTGCAGCTGATACATGCTTTGAAATTGTTAGGTCATTATTTGAGAAATGTTGTTGATTAATGAGCAGTTGTGACACACAAACACTTTCTATGTCCCGAAATTCTGACACCAGCCGGTGTAATGCTGTCTTTTTCAGGTCATTTCTTGTCAGGATACGCTAAACGCTTCGCAAACATAAGAAGACTATTTGATTGCGAAGTTAACTGGAGTGAGTAGCGGCCTAGCAACGAGGATGTCCTCGACTTATAAATGTCTCAGGGGAGGTGATGAGGGTCTATTACCCTGGGGGGGACATGCTTCTGGTTTAATTTTTGTACCACCACGGTGGTCTAGCGGTTAGAACGCTGGCCTTGTAATCCTGGGGGTCTCGGGTTCGATTCTCGGCGGTGCCCGAATTTATAACTTGTGTTGGGCAAGGCCGTGGTCTAGGCAACACGGAGTTTTCCTCCGGGGGCTTCTTCCCCGGTTTCTCCGTGGCATATCAACAATTATTCCATTCACACACAGAAGAAGGCAATGGCAAACCACTTCTGAATCATCTGCCAAGAACGTATATGAACAGGTCCCAGTCCGAGAAAAGGATGGAAGGATCCTGTTCATATGGACCTGTCGTCAGACAGAACACTAAATAATAATAAGATGAGGTGGTCTAGCGGTTAGAACGCTGGCCTTGTAATCCTGGGGTCTCGGGTTCGATTCCCGGCGGTGCCCGAATTTATAACTTGTGTTGGGCAAGGACGTGGTCTAGGCAACACGGAGTTTTCCTCCGTGGCATCCCAACAATTACTCCATTCACACGCAGAAGAAGGCAATGGCAAACCACTTCTGAATCATCTGCCAAGAACGTATATGAACAGGTCCCAGTCCGAGAAAAGGATGGAAGGATCCTGTTCATATGGACCTGTCGTCAGACAGAACACTAAATAATAAATAATAATAATAATAATAATAATATGTAATTGTTACTGAATTGCTCTCAAGTGTTATATTCCCGAAGATGAATGGAGAGTCCGAAAAAAATTAAGATAAATCTTAGTCAATCGGTTTTAAAACACGATGCAGGAGTGTTAAGAATTTTTCATGATGCTTGGTGATTGTATCAAATTCTAATTTTTTGCAGTAGGAATATGCAAGGTGTTCGCAACTTGGTCAGGATGGCAAGGGAATGGTCCGAGTTGGCTGGTCGAGTTGCTGACAAGAAGAAGGACGCATGGATTTCTCGTATCCAAATAGTGGCTTGGCGAGGAAGTGGCTTTTTCTACTGCATCCACATAATTTATTTGGTTTTACGCATCGTAAGCCAGAGTAATAACATTCTCTTTTACAACTCCTGGATCCCATTTGAGAAGGAAACCAATTTTGGATATTACTTCATTTTAGTTGTTCAGGTAGGCTGAATTAAGTTATTCAATTTGTTTTATTTATAAACCTGTTCCTGGAGCTATTAAATTAATTTAGTAAGATATAAGATTTTCACGGCGAGTAATATGAAGATGGCTGTCTTATGAAATGTTGAACCAAGTAGTCTGGTAGATATTTAACGACGTTTCAGAGATGCTTACTGCTTGGTGATAAACTAAACGCATCTGAAACGTTATTCAATATCTAACAGTCTATACCGCGCAACGTCCCAAAATACAGCCAACTTTAAATTAATTAATTTGTGTTTTTTGCATTATAAATGCTGGTATTTTTTAAGTCCAATTAAATATATTTTCTTAATTAAGAACAGCTTGTTCAATCACGAACATCCAATAGTAATTACTTTTCATATGAGCGTTCCGTTGTATGTTTTACACGATAAATATTTACGATAATCCGTCCACATAAATTTTTAATAACAAATTAACTTTATTCAGGTAACACGTTTCGGTGTTATTACAATTATCTTCAGGATTTATTAAGATTCTGTCAGATGCAATGTTTACAATTTCTAGACGAACGAAAAACTTTGTGTCAAATTTTACTCCGTTGGAATTAAATAAAAATTCCTGCTGGCACTGTATAATGGACACTGCCATTTGTCTGTGGTGTACTTCATACACACGACATTTCCAATGTCTGGTGACTGATTATCATAAAACTTACGTCTTACATTATTTTTAATTTTGATATTAATAGCAGCTTTTATTATATAATCCGAGATTTTTTAATACCAGGTTAGTAAGCTAAGCAATGAAAATCTTTCACAATGATAACCAACCAGCCAACTAAAGACAGTAGTAGAACCAGTTTCCGAAACGTCGTGTATATCATATATACCTGAAATAATACGCAGTAACACAGAATTTATATAATAAATCAAATATTGACACACACTTCTAGAAATTAATTATAAAACCCTTTCTTGAAATTATTGTTATCTGTTCAAATGTTTATTCTGACGTGTTAATGAATTAACATTAATAAGAATATGGCCGTCTTCTGGTTTGTAGTGTCGTGTAGTGTGGTAGAAATTTACCAACGTTTCAGATGTGCCTGTTGTCTCCATCATGAGGGCGTAAGCTACCATCAAGTAGCACAACCCTTAACTTTAAGAACGAATAATTTTTAATTAAAATTTAAGGTACAAATTCCAATTGTATTAGGCCCTCGGCAGCATCCTGTATGCTTGCTTGGTGTTCGCGATAATGACTCTGTTTGCGTCGCTGCTACTTGTGGTCTGCTCCGAACTGGAAATGTTACAAGGAATTCTGATGGAAATGAAGCAGAATGAGGGTGAACCACAGTCAGCGGTAAAGGAGAGTTTGGCTCAGTGGGTGAAACATCATCAGCAGATACTGAGGTCAGTGCTGGCGACAGCAAATGGATTAAAAAAATGAATTCGGGGGTGTAATCCGAACAGTTGCACCCCAATTTTAGGGGCGAAGGAAGATAAATCGGACGTTTTATAAAACTTTTGTTGGAGAAGGAAATGGAGGGCAAGAAAAACAAATAAAAATGTGGGAGAGCTTGAGATATCGCCCGGGTTTAACATTCATAGGGATGCATTATCTGTTGGGCATCGTAATATAGGAGTCAAAAGTACAGAAGATATGTTTACGTAAGAAAATGTTTCTGAAGTCATCAGCATTAATGGTGGAGTCTGTGAGCCACAGGGATCGAATCCAGGACTGTAGTTTTCTAAGAACTTTTGTATGTCAGGGATAATTTTGTTAAATAATCTGAAAATAAAATATTCCTCGATAGCCTCTCATTTCACTAGGTTCTACTTTTACTTATAATTTTTTTTTTTACTAACTGTTAAGAAATATACGAATTTTGTAACGAATTCCATTATACAGAATATTCTTTGAAATCTCGAGAGTTATCCAGACAGGTAGAGTCACTTTTGAGGAGAAAATTAATGGTCATTCAGATCGTAAATAAATTCCTCTCCTTTTGTGCAACCTGAATTGTCATATGTGTATTGTTCATTCAATTCTATTAAGGTACCTCAAGGAACTGGAGGACACTTTCAATGTGGTTTTGTTGGGGCCACTGCTGTCTGTTGCTGTGATTCTGTGTCTGACTGCGTATACTGCTGTCACGGTATGCATCTCAGCTATACGTACGTCATTGCAGAGATAGCCTCAGATCTGGTCCATAAATCAGTTTCCGAAACGTTGGAGTTCTATAATTTTGTAATTCAGACGATGGGAAAGTCGAAATTTATTATTATTATTATTTAAGGGTAAAATAAATTGCAATTCCACCATGGACACTGTTGGTATTCGTGAGCAGTCAAGGCAAATAAGAGAATTTTCTACGTTTAGTGTGAGCATTGCGCTAAGACATAGTCCTTCAGCGAGGTGCGTCATCACTGCAAATGACGTATGTAAATTTTTGGACGTATTTGGCATAAACATTGTTTCTTTTGAGGGCACTTTCTCAATAAGAGATATTATCTAGATAGTGGTCTAGATTGGATCTAGCTAGATTATTTGTTTTAATTTAATAAGATATTGTAGGTGCGTCATATTGTGATTTATTTAAATAGTATTAAAAATATATTAAAATTGGCCGTCAATCACAATATAAGATAATTAAAAGATTAAAACATCCTTTTACGTTCCGTATCGAGTACGGCAAATTTTAATATATTTTTAATACTATGTTTTAATTTTATTATTTATTTTATTTTGTTTCCTTGTATTATAATACTATTTTTTAGTGTTTTACATTTATATTAGTGTTCACATTGGTATTTAATTTGTATTTTTTGTTGTATTTTTGTATTAGTGTTTGCCTGTCATAGGCTCTTTGCTGTTGGCAAAAACTCTAACAAAGGAATTGAATTGAATTATTCCGTCACTGTGTTGTAGAGTATCTGCTCATAACCCAGGATCAAATATTTTCTCTGGACTCATGACACATTAGCTTCTAGAAAACAAATTTAAAGTTACTGAAATGTCAAGTTAGTATGTTCTTCAAGACGTGCGCTATCCCCAGAAAGTCCGTCATTTGTAGCTCGACCAGAGATGCCACATAAATAAATGATCGAATATGCTTCAATTTGCACTAATAATTATTGATATGACGTTCGTTTTTACAAACCGCGTAGGCTATGTTTAACCATTACATCTTGGATGTGTAATAATTGTTCTGTTTTTGTCAGTTACTATAGAAACGTCAATTGTTAAAAGTGTTCTTTCATATCCATTTGTTATTAATTTTTTTTTTTCAGATTTCGGGAAATTTTGTCGAGATTATACAAATCTGTCTTATCACATCGGCCATGCTGAGTCAGTTACAAATATTTTGTTATTTCGGAAATGAACTCACGATTCAGGTATGCGCCTACATAAATTACTTACTGATTTCAACATGCTTATCCCGTAATTTAGTTAAATCATGTATTTATCTCATATAATTGATTAAGATTCATACTTGTAAAGGCTAAAACACTAATAATATCTGCAAACTTTGTGCAGTTATTTGCATTGACGAGGTATCTGAGACGGGTAGGCATGTAGCAGGCATGGGCCAGATTAGAAATTTATATAGAATATTAGGAGACATACGAAGATCAGAAGATATTATTGAAACGGATATTAAAACAGTAATCTCTGAAGACGTGGACTCAATTCTTTTTCCTGAGGATAGGATTAAGTGGCGGGCTTTTGCGGGTGTCATAATTAACCCTTTGAAGCCGAAGATCGTCTGAATATTATTTATGAATTCAGTCCGTACCGCGAAGAAAACACTACACCTTACCATTACGAAAATCAGCTGGTTAACCCTTTGAAGTCGAAGCTCGTCTTCATAATATTTACGAATCCAGACCGTACCGCGAAGAAAACACTTCACTTAACCATTAGAAGTCGAATCAGGCGGTACCACATAAGATTTAACAAAAGAACATCCCGGTCAAAGCCTTAATCTTCGGTTTACGTAAAAGGTGGGCAATTTAAATTTTGCATAATCTTAAATTAAGATTATAATCTTCGTCTCTCAACCTGAGAAAGGGCGCTGAGGGGAATATTTTGATCTAAGAAAGGGGGAGTACTAGGAGAATATAAAAAAATTCATTATGAGAAACTTCATAATATGTACTCTTCAACAATTATTAGGATTTTAAAAGGACAGGGTACGTACGTGAGCAATAAGAAATGCATACAGAAATTTAATCGAAATACCTGAAGGTAAGAGACCACTCGGGAAACCTAGGTGTAGATGGAAGGATAATATTAAAATGTATCTTACGTTAAACAAACAGAACGCGGAGATGTGGACTGGTGTTACCTGGATGAGGATAGTTTTTCAGTGGCGAGTTTTTGCAAACACGGTAATAAACCTTCGGATTTCTTAAATAGCGGTAAATTTGTTGAATAGCTGCTGTACTGCCAACTTTTCAAGAAAATCTCTGCTCTATGGAGTTAGTTACTTGACAATAATTTATTTTTTTCAAGTTTATCGCTATATTTAAAGCAAGAACGCCTAGAAAATTACAAAGTAGAATGGAAATGAAACTTCTAGAGCTACAGGCATTTCTAGAGCTTTAATTTGCATAGAAGTTATGATATATCTTTGCAATGAAGTTTAAAGGTAATTAAGTATTTTGTATTTCATTACGTAAAAGCCTGTTTTTTAAGTGATATTCTAGTGTCTTTGTATTTAGCTTGTAGTGCGTAATGTACGTGAGTTGAGTGCATTATCCCACTTACTTATAGAGTTAGTCATTTCTAAGCGTGATTTTAGAGTAAAGTGTATAGATTGTCAATGTGTTTTAGTCCGGAAGAATAAGGGATGCTGCATGGGGAAGCAACTGGGTGGGTATGCCAGTTTCCCATCAGCGGTCCATTAACATCATCATGACTGCATCGGAAGAGTTCATCCTCACTGCGGGAAAGATCATTCCCATTAGTCGCCGAACTTTTCTGTTGGTACGTAGACCAAGGTACCGATCCCACATTGCGTCAACTGTACTAAATATTATCTGCGTTATCAAGGACATGAAGATGTTGACTAAGGCCTTGCGTATTGTGACACTGTGCGGTCTTGTGTATGTTCAGCGACGTTCCGGAAGAATGTGTGGCTTTCACGTTCAGCGCTGATAAAAGGCAAAGGGGCGGTTAATTTGGAATGAAAATTAACGTTTACAAAGAGGCCATTAAAAGGTTAATTTCCTAGTAAAACCCTATAATCTACATATTTCATGAAGCCTATTTACAGGGACCACGGGAAGAATATTCGAGTAGATGCTTAGTAATAATATGTTCAAGCTTTGATCCTGATAAAAAATGTTATAAAACATGTCAGCGTAATGAAAGTGACCTGAAGATGGAAGAAGAACTAACTCCCGAAACGTCATGTTTATCAAATACAACTGAAAAATGGACAATTTCCTATTTAATATTACAAAAAAAAATCAACCAGTCACATAGACAAATGTTGGATAAAATTATCGCATTTAGAAATTTGTATTTTGTTGAAATGTTTATATTATTTATATTTAGAGCATTTAATTACGTTTGTTGCAGGTTCTGAACGAGACGTACACCTATTTCATGTTTCTGTTGAATTTTAGTAACAATTCTTCGGAACACAAGTAGACAGAGTAGCAAAGTACGTAATAGACGAAGTTAGGTAAGTAGGGAATGACTAAGAAATTAGCAAAACATCGTAGGGCTTAAGAATTTCACTGCATATTGAGTTTAGATTCTGGGCTTCTGGTTGCATTTCAACCCCTTGAAGAAATACGCTGATACAATTTTTATGGTTCATCCACGAAAAGTTGGTATACATCAAGACTGCGTGGACCAGAAACCCTTAAGACTAGATATTGAAAATAAAATATTTATTTCACAAGTAAAAGAAATGCTAATCAATCATAATGATAACTTATTGTTAATTGATTATAGTACATCTTTTACTAGTTACATCACACTGTGTTTGGCTTTAAAATACAGTTACACTCTTTTACAACTTAGTTAAACATAAATGTTTATTCAAATGTTTTATTAATTTGTAATTGTTAAGTATATAGTAATCAGTTAATACATTTATTTATTCCTATATATAAATGCAATTATAAAACGAGTTTTAATTACGGATATGAGATACTTTTCGAAAATGATGAATGGACAAACGTTTAATTAGTGAAATATTATAATAATGAGGACAAATCATGAATAACGTAAGCATAAAAAAATACTAGAACAACTATAATAGAAAATTAATTATATTATATACATTTTAATTAAATATTTTCACGGCTTGTTAAGTCATACTAATATATAAATTATTAGAATTCTTAAATTTTGAAGGCACTTAGGAACTGATAATTGTTTCCGTCAATTGAATGAAAATCACTCTTACGTTTAATGCTAACGTGTTTTATTTGGTCCGTCGTTGTCACAGCTAATTATGAAAACTCTTTTATATATCTCAACAAATTCAGACACGTGTATTCAGAAAGCATTATTCGAAAATAAACACCTTCACATTTCAACACCTATTTATCTTATTACGTATGTTTGCTTTTTTTTTTATAATACTTTTGTGTCAGTGTGTATTCGGCAGAGTGGTGTTGGATGGTTAATTAAAGCTTTCTTTCGTTTCATCTTGTGATACACAGTTTGACAGCGTAAGGACATAATATCATGTCGTAATCTGTCCTTCAGTTTACTTCAGCTACACTGATTTGCGTATTTGGTTGCTTATTCTATCCTTGTCATTTCATATGACATGGCTTTATTTAAACAGGGCTGTCCATATGCGAGTCCCTATCTTACACGAGACTTTTCGTGGGCCTTACCGGGCGAATATCCTGAGCATTTACAAGTTTATTAACCCCTTTAAAATAAAATTAATCTAAATTCCATTTAAAAACATAGTTCTTGTCTCAAATAAAACACATCACATCACATTTTCAAATGCGTTTTAATTATTTTTATGAACATTTTTAGTCTTTAAAAAGGATTCTGTAAGAGACAAGCAGAGATACGAATGTTATATATATTTACTGCTAGAAACGAATAATCCAGGTATTAATTGGTATAATTGGTAATGCAGACATTCCATTTAACTGAGACGCTGCTGATTCGCACAATTTAATAATGATAATAATAATAATTTAAAAACGCATATATAAAAGTTGACTTTTACCTGCATAGACCACGTCTTGCACGGTGATTGCTAAAACTTGAAAATCTTGCTAGATAGATTTCCACTGGAGCTTATGCTTCATATTTCCACGCACGTAAAATATGGCATTATTCCAGCTCGTGTTCTGCCAACTACGAAAATTTTAAATCCTGTTAAAAGTCTTATGTAAACGCAGACTGATAGGAAGATGGCTGTCTTCTGAAATGTTGCGCCGTGTAGTCTGATAGAAACTGACCGACGTTTTAGTGGTGCTTACTGTCTCTATTAAGAGGGCCTCTGAAATGTCGGTCAATTTTTTATAAGATTTACCGGCGCAACATCCCAGAAGATTTGCCATCTTCAAACTCGTCGTCGGAACGTGAAATCTCACGGAGCGAGGCGAAACCTCAGCTGCTCATGAATAGAACGTAAGGACTGATGTGTGATTTCCTCGGACCAGCAGTGAGGGAGGCATGTCCTTAGTTAATACTTCTAGCCAAGCCATGTACAGGGGTGCTGAAACGGTGCCCTTACGTGGCATTGGAAGAGACCTATTGTGGGGAAAGAGAACAGAATTAGATATTTTCGTCTGACTACAGCATTAAAAAAAAAAACTTTGCCTCTTGAAAATGTTAACATGTTCATAACTTACATAACAATAAGTCTGGCATCGTGAGAATTCTCCAAAAGCAACTCCCTCAATCTAAGTTGCCTGTCAGTTTTTTGCTGCAAAGCTGCTAACTCCACTTTGCTAACACACACCTCTGAGGAAAATAGAACATTTGTACATCAATTCATTTCGACATGACTATGGATGCCTTCTGAATATTTTCTCCATAACATGTGAAAGAAATTTAGCGATATTTTAAATGTGCTTGCTGCTTCCATCGTCAGGACGATAAAGACTCATTGCCCTGATGATGGCAGTAGGTATCTTACCGCCAACATCGACGAAATATAGAACATTTCGACACACAGAGATTTACTGATGAGAGTGACAATGAATCAGTCATGCTACATGCTAATTTCTGAAGTGTTACGTAATGTCATTTTGTCACATGATATTTGTCTTACCTGGGTCGGCCCCATCTTCTTCACAGAAACCCTCCAATAAGCTATTGAAGAAGGTGACAGTTTGATCCTGTGGTTTTTCCGTGATACCAGCCACCATCTTCAGGCTATGATAATGGATGCGAAACTTTGACAGCAGGCTTGCCATACTGTTAACAAATAAATATATTTTTTGCCATTAATTTGTTTCTTAATTATATATATATAATATATATTTATTCTGCTTCGATCCTCAGTTTATCCGTAGATATATAAATCTAAAATCCGCTTTCAATACACTAAGCTTAAAGTACAAACATGTTATGATTAATCCCACGTTTAAGACGTTTCCAAGACCATTCGCGTTATATAGTCCACAAATTATATAATTCTGCATTATCCTTACGTAAAATAAAAGGACACTCATTGCTCACTTTCGCGGTAGCAAAAGACGTCAGTCAACCATAATGAGTAGTAACTTTTGTCTGGGACGGTACGCACGCTTAATCGCCTCCCCCCCCCCCAGCATTCAAAACATGTACGAATGGCTGTAAAACATTTTAATTAGCATCAGTTATGCTAGAAGCTCAAATGAATTATCTTAAAACCTTTCGTGACGTGTAATGTATTGGAATATAAAAACATGCATAGAAAGAGCAGTTTCATTCAAAGTGTAAACAGTTTTGTTTGTGTGCATGTTTTTGTTTAGTTCTCACGTAACAACAGACCATTTCTTCTTCGAGTTTAAGAATGTACTTCTATATATATATATACATATATATATATATATATATATATATATATGTATATGTAACATATAATGAGATGATAAAGTTGCGTCATATTGTGATAAATATATATTTGTTTAAATCTTGTCAGTCTAATAACAATAAAATTCCTATTAAATATTAAAGTATTACCATAATTAACATTTAAATATTTAAAATATATCAAATGATATTCTCTATCGAAATGTTCGATTTACATTAGAACATCACTTTTTTACACGACATGTTTCAGTTCTAAAAGAACCATCTTCAGGTGAATATGGTAATATTTTAATATTTAATAGGAATTTTATTGTGATTAGACTGACAAGATTTAAACAAGTAACATATAATGTTTGTGGGACATTCTGTTTTTGTAAAGATACAATGCTCACTTCCGTTCCTCTAATTCTGCTTCTTGTTGGCGGCTTAGCAAAGCGAAGACACGTAGTTTACAGTTGGACCAGTCACTGCGTGTGCTGATAATATATGGCAGCAACATAGTTAGACCTGTTGCAATAAAAAACGCCAATGACCAAGCATGTATGGAAGGACGAAAGTTAAAAATAACGCGTCTACGATCTTGATTAGTCGTTAATTGAAAAATAGTTAACCATGACAGTAAAGCTTTCGGAGGAACATACGTCCTCCATCGTCAGGGCAGGAGACAACAAGATTCTACGATTCGATCGTATCAACGTACAAATCCACTCAAAACTACAATATTTGAATACCATCGACATCTTCACCACCGTGAGAAATTCGATCTTTACATGACCTTGAATTTCTAGTTTAAACGAGACTATTTTTTGTATTTATAATCAGTAGAAATTGATGAAAGCAAGCAACAGAAGGATGTCTTCGGGATAGGATGCACGTAACAACCACACGAAAAACGAGATTCATTTAAACGCAGTAAAGACAATGGACCATTGCTTTAAGTAATTCCATGATTTTATACATGAGAGCAAGGCTATAATAAAACAACTTTCTGAACCATTTTCTTTGACAGGAAACGGGAGAAAACCGCACAGCGAAGAGCTTCATAATTTGTACCCTTAACAAATATTATTAAAATAATCAAATGGAACGTAAATAAATGTGCAGTGCATGAAGAACGCATGGAAGAGATTTGAGACGCGTATACATTTTCGGTAGACTACCACGGTGATCTAGCGGTTAGAACGCTGGCCTTGTAATCCTGAGGGGTCTCGGGTTCGATTCCCGGCGGTGCCCGAATTTATAACTTGTGTTGGGCAAGGCCGTGGTCTAGGCAACACGGAGTTTTCCTCCGCGGCATCCCAACAATTACTCCATTCACACACAGAAGAAGGAAATGGCAAACCACTTCTGGATCATCTGCCAAGAACGTATATGAACAGGTCCCAGTCCGAGAAAAGGATGGAAGGATCCTGTTCATATGGACCTGTCATCAGACAGAACACTGAATAATAATAAGATGAGGTGGTCTAGCGGTTAGAACGCTGGCCTTGTAATCCTGGGGATCTCGGGTTCGATTCCCGGCGGTGCCCGAATTTATAACTTGTGTTGGGCAAGGCCGTGGTCTAGGCAACACGGAGTTTTCCTCCGTGGCATCCCAACAATTACTCCATTCACACACAGAAGAAGGCAATGGCAAACCACTTCTGGATCATCTGCCAAGAACGTATATGAACAGGTCCCAGTCCGAGAAAAGGATGGAAGGATCCTGTTCATATGGACCTTTCGTCAGACAGAACACTAAATAAATAAATAAACCCGAAAGGAAGGGACTACTCGCAAAACATACGCGTAAATTGGAAGATAATATTAAAAAAAAAATGGGATAAATGGGAGTGTATTGGGTCTATTGCAGGGACTTGCGAGTACGGAAACGAACCTTGTGTTTGAAACAGAGACGGGGGGGATTTCTTGCTTATCTGGGCTTACTACTAGCTTTGAAACGAGGACCATAGCAGCTCCTGGTACCGTAAATAAAATAAGGTGAACGTACCTCCGTCATCATAGAGCCACCAGACGTCAATGTTGCCTTCTGCTTGTTTTTGTCGGAAAATCGTCATGTTCGATAGCTGGCTGCCAATGGGAATCCTGCGGGTACAAACAACAGCGAGGCAAATAAACAATTAAAACACATTTCCTGTCCATAATTCAGTATCGCCGCAGGATATAATTCTAGACCTCATTATGCACTTCACATCCTCTCTGTCACAATATCCACAAGGTCCAGTTTAATATTATCTTTCCATCTTTTCCTATATTTTCCTTATCAAACTGTTAATCGACCGTATAACTGCTTAATTTTGTCTAATTACTTATATTTACAAAATTACGTTAGGCGTAACTAATATTTCCGATAACAAACACGATCGAGTGATTAGCATTTCTGCTATGTATTCGGGAGGTTTCGAGTTCATACCTCTGTCCGATTACATAATAGCCTGATATCCGAGGAAATACTGGGATAGTATGTTAAATTTAGTCACTGCTGATTCCTCCCAGATCCCTTCCAATTTGTTATTTAGTTGTTAGTCTGTCGTTTAACACATCCTAAATTAGACCGTGACCAATAAAATAAATCAACTTTACGTAGAAGAGGTCGCCACAAACTTAACATACAATATTGACGAAGATAATATTTGGTTAGAATATTTGTTGTCTACTTACTTGTTTAACATGTACTTCTTCTTGCTTTTCAGGATACTTAATGGCATCAGGGTATCTGACTTCTCTGTGTTTACATACCGCCGCAAAGCCTTGGCACTGTCAATCAGAGAATTGTCTGAGGACCCTGTATAATTTAGAGACAACTGCTTAGTACGTTCAATAATAGCAATGACGTCAACATTTTAACCCGACACGCTTAAAATTTTGTGGTAACCTGTTTCAAACCTGGCATAAAAATTAATATCTTCGTTACCAATAAATTATCATTTCTATCCTACACACACGTATGAGTTCAGAGAATGTACAGTCTAAGTGCAGTTTCTGAATAACAGAACCTGTTACATTTACAAAACAGAAAATTCACGAACAGGGTGCCTTCGTGTAGCTGAACAATATCTTGTCGTTATGAAACCAAGCGTTTTACCATCGTATCCACTTTAATATTACCCTCTGACTTCCACCTATTCTCCAAGCGGTCTCTGTTTATATTTCCGTATAATTTGTTGTATGACAGTAGGGACGAATCTGTGCGTTCTATGCCCTTTAAAAGCATGAGACAAGGGGATCAGATGGGTGGCAGGGGTAACAGATAATGACGCAAAGAATCCCAGATTATAAACATTATTTTCCAGCGGCAGTTCTTTGTCAGATCCTGTGTCGATAATGTATTTGGTATTCGTATTTTTTTTCGTGTTTTCATTTTACCCGCAAGATAGTGATGTAGGACAAACTCACAGTTTCGTTCCGGGTACTATGTACACGCTCGTATGTGTATGTTGTATGTATATATGTAATGAAAGTCTAAATGTGTGTGTGTACATCTGTCATTCAACTCATGTATTCCACCCATGATTTCCTCATGAATCTCATCACATTATCAGCCCTAGACTTGGAGCGAAGGTTTAGGGCTCCTTATTGCGTGATTTTTTTCGTATCTCGTATTTCTATCCACCGAAATAAAACTGTGACAATGAAATTACTACTTACCAATTGCAGATAGCGAGATGTTTGAAGGATGTTGCTCCATTTGATTGAGGCTGACAAAAGAGTCGATGCGTAGGAAGCCTGTTTGACCATGGTTCGTGAGGTCCTGGCTGGAATTAGCCACACTGAATGCCCCGTTGTCATAACAGTGAGAATCTGTCTCCTCCGTGAACTTGGAATAATCCTCTCCATAGGGAAGACGCAATATTGCTACCGATATTCGATTATCGAAAGCATCGCTGAAACGTAACACACATCAAAAAATGAGATTTCATGTTCTCACGTCGAACAAAATATTGATGTTCGTCTTTTGGGTTACAACTTCTTGCGGACTTGTAGATATATATCAACGTTTCGGAGGAACATACTTCCTCCATCTTCAGGGCTAACTTCAGCCGTGAATAATTTGTGTTCCTCTGAAACGTTGGTATCACCCACAAACCCACGTGACGTTACAACCCGGAAGACCAACATCGACACCGCAACAAATCTAGACATGAAAACGTTGAAAAGAATCGTGAAAATATATAGTATACTTACTGTAGAACATTGAAGTACGCTGCTAAGTCTCCAGTATCGCAGTTTCTCCATGTACTTTTGTATCCCAACACCAAGATGTTCGGCTTCAGCTTTCCAAGCCCTGAAGCCTGAAGCAGAGACCTGGCAGCCATTTCGAACTCAATTCCATCCACCAGAGTGTAAAACGCCTTGATTTTATTGGCATGCAACCAGGCATAGCTCTTTCGGGCAAGGTTCAACCGAGCCCGATGGGAGAGTCGCTCCTACAACACAATTTCATTTAAACCAGTCTTCAATTATCCATGTATTTTTAAGCCAAAATGCCTAGATTAACATTAAGGAATTACAGATACTTCGTTCATAGCCTGGGAAATGTTAAAATTAATGTATTCAACGTACTGCCTTACAGATTAATTTCATTTTTATTTATTTACTTTTTATATATTTCAAATCCCAAGTGTACCTGCTTATTTTCACAGAATTATTGATTATTAATTATTAATTTTAGACATTATTTCAGGTTAGCGATTGTGGAGTCCATTGAAATCCCTCCTTGAAGAGGTCAATTTGACAGAAAAACTCTGTACGTCTGTACTCACTTCCGACAAATGTCCGCACAACATCAACGCGTTGTTTTTCGTGATAAGGTTGACGAGATCCACGAGCGGTGGTCTGTCCTGAGGCTTGCCCGTCAGAACGAGGATTTGAGGTCGGTAATTCTTCACGTGTTCGTCCACGTTAATCAACTTGTGGACCGATGTTAAGGCCGTCTTGTATGTCTGAGCTTGAGTGGAAGAACCCCAGTTGACGTCTGGAAACATCCGCATAATAAAGATTATGTGCCAAAATATGTCTTTCTTTTGATGTTAACCTTACTTCTAAAAATTAAAGGTGTATAAATATCCAGGTATTAATAAAATTCCGACAGAAATGGTCCAGGCTGAAGGTAATGTGGTAGGTTATAAAATTAAAATTTATTAATTCTGTTTGTAATAAGGAAAGATTTCCAGAGCAGTGAAAGAAATGTATTATTGTACCTATTTATAAGACGGGTAATAAAATTAATTGTAATAATTATCGAGAAATGTCACTCTATCAACTGTATACTAATTTTTTGAATATTATTCTCCAAATGTTAACTTCATATTATAGAAAATTAGTGTGAATATTCATGTAATCGATTAACTACTGATGAGATATTTATTCAAATTCTGAAGAAAAATATGAGTATAATATGGTAGCACGTGAAAAAGTATATATAAATTAAAACTATTAAAGTCCGTATAGATAACAAGACTGATTTTTTTCATATTCAGAATGGTCTGAAACAAAGAGAAGTAACATCAACATTGCTTATAAAGTTTGCTTCATAATATCTGCTAGAGAATTTTCAGCCCTTCAAGCCCTGTGTTGGACACTTGGCAGGACTCCTTTGACGAAGGATCATCCCTTCACAAGGTTTAGCTACATATGAAGGACGCACAAAACAGAAAGATACGGACACAAATCCATGATTCCAGTTTTCGAGCAATAATCATATGCGTGTGTTACGAAGCAAAAATTTCCATTCCGAAAAAAAAATAATTTCGAAACTCGTAGACAATATAACCTAATAATCTAGAATTTAATTGAATATTACGCTTTGTCCATATTTGTTTTTATTCTCATCTTCCTGCTCGTGCCTAAAAAACTTTCCATGTTTCTTAAGAGATAACCCAATTATTTGTGCTTCTATTTTATCAGGAAAAGCCTTCAGTTATTAATAGCTTCAAAGTAAATTAGATCAACTTTACCTGGTTTCCGGTAGACGACAAGAAGGTAGAGTGCTAGAACAACGATAAAGGTAATAAGTGACGTGACCCACGAAATGAGAAACATGATGGCAACGCAGATTATAAAACCAGAGAGGCTCAACCACACGTTGTAGTACTGGAAAATGAAAAATAAAGCACGATTAGGTCAACGCCAACTAACAGACTAACTAAAGAATCGTCTAATTAACAAACACAAATTTATTTAGTTTTTAATTTTGGTCCGATATAACCCAAAACAAGGCCGTGGTCTAGGCAACACGGAGTTTTCCTCCGGGGGCTTCCCCGGTTTCTCCGTGGCATCCCAACAATTACTCCATTCACACACAGAAGAAGGCAATGGCAAACCACTTCTGGATCATCTGCCAAGAACGTATATGAACAGGTCCCAGTCCGAGAAAAGGATGGAAGGATCCTGTTCATATGGACCTGTCGTCAGACAGAACACTAAATAAATAATAAGATGAGGTGGTCTAGCGGTTAGAACGCAGGCCTTGTAATCCTGGGGTCTCGGGTTCGATTCCCGGCGGTGCCCGAATTTATAACTTGTGTTGGGCAAGGCCGTGGTCTAGGCAACACGGAGTTTTCCTCCGTGGCATCCCAACAATTACTCCATTCACACACACAGAAGAAGGCAATGGCAAACCACTTCTGGATCATCTGCCAAGAACGTATATGAACAGGTCCCAGTCCGAGAAAAGGATGGAAGGATCCTGTTCATATGGACCTGTCCTCAGACAGAACACTAAATAATAAAATAATAACCCAAAGCAGAACTAAAGTTGAATATTTTTATTTCTATAAAGTCGTACATATCTGATAGAAAGAACCTATGACGTAAAATAATCTCCAACTTCATCTGAAATTTCTTTTCGATTTGTAAGAAAAAATAATTTATTGTTATGTGCGATGTGGTGTCTGTAAATGTTGTTTTTATTTCCAACTTTGACAATTTTTTTTTTATAAATAACAAGTTTTAAAGAATGTTGGATTCTCACCTTGAATGTAGGTCTCCAGCCCAGTGGTTTGATAAAAGCAGCATGGAACGTGCAGAAATTTATGAGGGCGTAAGATGCCAAGTAGAAATTTGAAATCAGCGGAGCGATTACATTCAGCTGAGCTGAAACAATTCCACAAAGAATTCCGATACAACTTAAAATTTAAATGCGTATCATTAGTAGTGTTAATATTTATTTATATAGTTCAATAGTTTGTATACTATTTAAATAACATTTAAGAATTCAGTCCGTACCGCGAAGAAAACACAACCGTTCGCTGTTACAAATATCAACTGGTTGACGCTGTTTAAGGAAATGATCCCTGTTTAAAGCGATAATTATAGAAAACCCATGAATAAAATGTAATATTTACTTATTATACAAGCTGGTGGGACATATAATTACCACTGGGCTTCAAAAAGTTAAGTAACAAATGTAACTTCGAACTTAGCAGAGCGATCAAATTTAACTCAGCTGTAAAGTTCCACAACAAATTATGATATTACTGAAACGTTTAATCACGCGATTTTGAAAGAGTATGGCTATAATTTATTATTCATTTTAAGAGTTTGTATTACATTTGTTAAGACTTAATTGACATATTTAACTTCGAACACCGGTTGTTCAACCAGTAACTTGTCACTTTCCTGACATAATTATCCAAGCTCATAAATAATTTATGAGGTTAATGAATATTATTAAAAGAGTGCTCCCAGCTAAATCGTGGATTACTACCTTCATCCTGCAGAGGCAGGCAACCTAGCAACGTAGCTCAGACTAATCACTGAATTGAGACTTACCAATAAGGACGAAGGCTGTGGATATGAGGAATGTAAGCACATATCCGCGGTACGCTTCGCCAGCCTTCCCATAACCCTTTGAGAAAAATATGAGTCCTGGATATATTCTGTCAATACCAAGAGCCTGGATAAGTCTTGGTACTGACAAAAGGTTTGTAAGAGCAGTGGATAATGTTGCCGCAAAACATCCAGCGTAGATTAGAGGCCCCCAGATAGAAATAACCTGCATCATCTAACAGGACAAACATAAAGTAAGCTTAGGTTAGTTTAATTTTTTGAAAGGATAATAATTCTACTTCTTGAGCGATATCCAAATTAGTAGAACAGAATCAGAGGTTTAACGTTAATAAAAATAGGAAAATACAGGAAATGTAGCATGCGAGGAGAAACAATTGCATATTTTTATGAGAAAAGACCACTTGCGGGACCTTGCTCTGATGGGAGGATAATATTAAAATGAAATTTAAAAAAATAATGTATGAGGATTTAAGATATGCAGAATGTTGTAAGCTTTCCGGTTACATAAAGAGCGGGAAATTCTTCGATTAACAGATTGGCTATGAGTTTCTAAGGATTGACTGTGCTCCGTGGAATTAATTAATTGGTTAGACGGATGTTTGAGAAATATGTAAATGTCCTCGACACAAGTTGTTTAAAAAATGAAAACTAACAAACATAGAGACCACAACGTATTGTGACGTAATCGAGATGAATAATGACTGGTTGTAACTTGATATTTGCAATTTTTTTTTTTTTTACAATATCACTTTACAAATATCAGTAACTGTATCAGTAATGCAAAATCTAATCCTGGGAATTCCCGGTATTAGGTTGCAAGTAGTTTTAATATCTTTCACTCTATCTGTTGATAAGCCATGCTTACTGAGTAACTGTTCATGAGTCCCCATTTACAGCTTCTATTCGGGTAGCAATAAAATTGTGTCCCATTAGCTACATCTCCCACAATGCCACTGGCGTCTCTGGCTGCCGTCATCCCGGCAAACACCACGAATACGGCGTAGGATGCCATAGATATTAGCAGCGACAGAAGAGTGCCCTTTGGAATGGCTGACGCTGGATCCTGCGACATTATCAATAACAAAACGGTTTCCACGTTATATCAAGTCTGTGGATTAATTGTATGTCATGCGTGTTGTATTTCTACACCACAAGAAGGCACAGATTTATTTTCAGGTTAATCATCTACGACGTATCAAATAACATTCTAAGATGATTATGAACGCTTAGCAGTTGAGAATTTATACGAATATATCCTTATAATTTCGTAATATTTTCAGTAAAGATTTTCCATATTAAAGAAATCTGTTGAAATGTGTTAAAATTGTAGTCGCCATATGATCATTCGAGAACAAAGACACGCAGACTAACCTTTAAATCCCCTGAGATATTGGCGCCAGCCTGAATGCCAGTAACGGATGGAAAGAAGATGGCGAACACTGAGAAAAAGTCCTGATTCACATTCTCGCTAAACCTGTAGTCTGGTCCCAAGTTTTGCTTCGTGACAGTCACTACAACATAAGAAAAACTTTCTTAATTTACTGTCTGATATATTTAAGGTGGAAAAATAATATTAAAATTGATATTAAGGAATGAAGGAATTAAGTTGTGGACTGGATTAATCTGGTTCAGGATAGCAACAGGTAGCAGGATCTTGTTAACATTAAAGGATTCCGCTCTATGCATTTATATTGTCCTAGAGGGGGGAGTATATTAAAAACATTTCAACTGAACAGAGTGACGTCAAACTCACGGTTAAACCCCACGAATCCTTGGGCTTCTTGCAAAACGTCCTTTGGTCCGATGATTGCACCAACAATGAAGTCGACAATGGCTGCAACAATGATGACAGTGAGGAAGTTTTGTGCCTGCAAAAAGAATGTCCTTACTTACACATATTTAAGGATAATCTTATCCATGTGATAAGCAGGGTTGGTTTGTGACCATTTCCTGATATTGAGGATGTGTTTTGTTATGATCGTTAACATGACATAGCGATCATTTGCTCTTTTAGGGATTTTAGGATTTACGAAATAATATTATCACCGTTGCCATGGTAATTCTGTTAAGAGGCATACTATGTACATTCACTTCAGCACTTCACAGTTATAATATCGATATAAGATTATATTTAAGATTATGACAAATAAAATGATGTTATACAAATTATTTTCTTAATCAAAGATAAGTAATGATATTAATTTTGTGTTACACAATATCTCAATAAGAGCGACGGTGGCCTAGCGGTTAGAACGCTGGCCTTGTAATCATGGGGTCTCGGGTTTGATTCCCGGCGATGCCCGAATTTATAACTTCTGTTGGGCAAGGCCGTGGTCTAGGCAACACGGAGTTTTCCTCCGTGGCATCCCAACAAATTACTCAATTCACACACAGAAGAAGGCAATGGCAAACCACTTCTGGATCATCTGCCAAGAACGTATATGAACAGGTCCCAGTCCGAGAAAAGGATGGAAGGATCCTGTTCATATGGACCTGTCGTCAGACAGAACACTAAATAATAATAAGATGAGGTGGCCTAGCGGTTAGAACGCTGGCCTTGTAATCATGGGGTCTCCGGTTCGATTCCCGGCGGTGCCCGAATTTATAACTTGTGTTAGGCAAGGCCGTGGTCTAGGCAACACGGAGTTTTCCTCCGTGGCATCCCAACAATTACTTCATTCACACACAGAAGAAGGCAATGGCAAACCACTTCTGGATCATCTGCCAAGAACGTATATGAACAGGTCCCAGTCCGAGAAAAGGATGGAAGGATCCTGTTCATATGGACCTGTCGTCAGACAGAACACTAAATAAATAATGTCTCAATAGATATATAATCTGACGCTTGTTTTGAAACGTCAGGTATTCTGTTGACATTACTCGGACCTAGTTTTCTAAGATCAATTTTAATATATATTTTTTTATAGTCACAAATTTTAGGAAGACCCTTCAGAAATATATTTCTTTAACATTGTAACTTATAGCATTTATGATTATTCAATATTATTACTTTCGATTCCCATTCCATTCCAACAGCACATATGATACACATGACCAAAATGGCGATGGTTCCAACAATTCTGACGTCATTAACATCACCGTCCACAATCTGAAGTCCATGAGAATGAAGAAGATCATTGAGTGAGTCGCAGAAACCAATAGTGTTCATTGACGCCGCTACGGTGTTTGCGAATGCAAATACAATGCCGATTGAAGCTCCGAATTCTGGACCCAGTGACCGGGAGATGATGTAGTACACTCCGCCTGCAAAACATGAACAAGTCTTAACACGTGACCTGGCTTTGACAGGTCTGTTCATGCCTGCGTTGGATGTATTAAGTTCAACAGCTCGTAAAAACTAGTCCCAATAAAATTAATATTTAATTAATCCTTTAAATACAAAGCTCGTCTAAATAATTCTTAAGAATTCAGTCCGTACCTCAAAGAAAACAAAAAAATATTTCACCATTTCAAATATTTTTAAAAGTGTTTGAGGACATACATAATCTTTGTTTATTATGAGAATTACACTGAACTCATAAATATATATATAAAAAAAAGCATATTCGCTGATGGTTACAATAATTTACACATAATTTCATATTAGAATTAATTTCAAAGAAGATACCATGACAGACCTCTGCTATTCTTCTAAACCAAACGACAAATTTTAATGAATTTGATACGAACATCACGCCTCTGGAGTCTACATTATCTGCGTATTTTAGAGTCTTATCATTAATTTATACATAAAACCATCTGAGCGTCAATTATGCAGGAGTTTGTTTTATGCGAACTACAGAGATGAGAGTGACAGTAACATCACGTTGAGTAGCAACGGGTTTTCGAAAGATGTTCAGTATATTTTCTGCACTGTAGATAAACATAAAACAATGTGTAATAATAACCAAGTTCTTTTGACACAAAAACAATGTCCTAACGATCATTTCTCAGAGATATAGAGAATTTCACTTTAAAATTACGAAACTGTGAATGTACCCCTGAGATGAGAGAACGTTACCTCCTTTCACCTCTCCGTTGGTGCAGATGGCAGAGAGAGATAGAGTGGTAAGGACGCAGACCACAGTCGACATGCCGATAATGATGAGCGATTGGACTAAAAGTAAAAGAGAAATGCTTTCACTTTAATGATACAGTCACCTACCTACTTGGGACAGAACAGGATAGTAAAATTCAGATACACAGTTACGCCCCAAGTGGGATTCGAAATCACGACTCTTGATAAGGTGCGGCCTTGAAGTGAGAGAATTAGATCAAGGCAAAATACATTGTGATGAGTTGGTTTTGATTGAAGTGACTCAAGATAGGAAAATAATAGCAGGCTTGTCTTTGTATTGTTGGTTGGATATAAGCTAATAACCCTTTCTCCAGGACCACTCTGTTACCTTCACCAAGACCACAAAACTGACCAAGAGTTTTTGTGATAGCAAAGAAATACAATTACTTCTAACGAAACAAACTCATACCTCGACTGTTTGACCTTGTGTCCCAATATGTATAGTACAGTACTTACTTATTCCGGACTGAGCAACTACCCAGGACAAACGCAGGAACAGCATAACACCCCAAATGTTGAGTAGGCAGGGGATAAGCACCCCTTGAATCCACCCCAGTTTGACACCATGGCTTTCGTTTGCCACCTCAGGGCTCTGTGCTTCCAAATTGCCATCCTGCGAAAACATTCCCAGTAAAAATTGTCCAGCTGGTTTATTTCGGTGTGCGATAATTATTATTTATTTTATTTATTTAGTGTTCTGTCTGACGACAGGTCCATATGAACAGGATCCTTCCATCCTTTTCTCGGACTGGGACCTGTTCATATACGTTCTTGGCAGATGATCCAGAAGTGGTTTGCCATTGCCTTCTTCTGTGTGTGAATGGAGTAATTGTTGGGATGCCACGGAGAAACCGGGGAAGAAGCCCCCGGAGGAAAACTCCGTGTTGCCTAGACCACGGCCTTGCCCAACACAAGTTATAAATTCGGGCACCGCCGGGAATCGAACCCGAGACCAAAGGATTACAAGGCCAGCGTTCTAACCGCTAGACCACCGTGGCTCTCTGCGATAATTATTATCAGCAATTATTTATTTTAATCCGTCTGATCACAATATTTAAAATTTCTTATAATTAAGATAATAAAATATCATTCATGTTCCTTATCGATTGATCGATTTACATTTCGGAACATTTACACAACATGTTTCGGTTTTTATAAAACCATCATCAGGTGTAAGATATATCTAAGAACTTAAAACTCAATTATGATTTCTGTAGTTTTTTGGTGATGTTTCATTACGTTTGTTTTTCCATTTTTGGGCGAAGGTGTTGTTTTTCTTAAATGTTATTAGATGTACATATCGGCCAAAGATGTAGGAGTGAGTGTCTCGATATGTCCAGAAGTATTAGTGTCTTCGAATAGGTGTGGGTCAATACTGTATTGACCCACACCTATTGTTGTGTAAATGTTCCGAAATGTAAATCGATCAATCGATATGGAACATCAATGATATTTTATTATCTTAATTATAAGAAATTTTAAATATTGTGATCAGACGGATTAAAATAAATAATTGTTATAATATTCACAATATGACGCAATTACACTATCTTATTATCAGCAACAAAAACTTTCATTGATTCTTACTTTCTCGTACACAGCGAAGAACTTTGCGGTTGCAAGAAGACCTATATATTTATGGGCTCTGCCCCCCCCCCCCCCCCCCCCCCGTGACCTCATTAAAAAAAAATCCCGGTGGAATATATATGCTCTGATAATTCAGGTAGTTGAAGTTCAGATTTAAAAAAAAATCAGTTCGTGTCAATATTGAAACCTGGCTGGGATCGAACACGGACAAGACTCACAGTCGGACATGATTATTGCTAGCCAGTTACTTTTTTAAGTGGAACGACACATGTCACACAGGTTTCTAGCATGAGAACGTGAATGACGTAGTTAGCACACCGTAAATTTCATTAATTCATTCATGAAGCAGAATCAACCGAACAAAATGTGTTATTTCCAGCACAAACTAGTTCATACCGCTTTAACAAACATTCAACTTGTCAACGTAAGTGTGACATTTGTGTTTATCTCACCGTGGTTGATGATAATGGCTTCTCTACACGTGTAATTGCCAGAAAGTAGAAGGAAGTGTCACAGGTATTGAAACAATGTTCAAGTTTCACGATCAATATTGTACGGAAGTACCCTGAAGGCAAATGATGGGGCAGTGCATTAAATTAGGTCTCGACCGCTTAATTCGACATCCTTCCCACTTAATTATTTATTAAACAGCCCATCACAAGACGCTATATAATCTGAATTACTGACTGTGTCATTAAACCAATTACTAGAAGCAAAAAGTAAATAAAATTAAAGGGAATTTTATTATATGTTTAGAAAATTATTACATGCTAGTTCGTCATATATTGTTTATTCTGTAAAAAAAATGTTAATTTTTATGCGAATTTTTATAAGTGTAACAAAAACTGCCGATCAGATTAAATAGATACATTGAAAATCAATATGAGAGCTGTTAGATGTATCATTACTTCCGGTGGATAATTAAGAGGAGCAGTGAATTCAAGGAATAAAGGAAGCTAAATATTTCTACTTTCGATTACCTCCGGTCAATATTCATGCAAATGACAATATCTATTTTTAACGCTGTGGGAGAACGTGAGGTGTGATCGTACGGTGGACGATAATTGAACTAAACAACACATGACGTCAGCTCTGCATTTGTTTCGTGCATGCGGTATGAGATGATAACACTGGACATTACGTCAGATATCAGTTGTGCATGAGGACAACTTTTCCCCCACCATGGATTTGTACGCGTATATCTGAGATAGTTTTCGATATTTAGTTTCGATTGTTTTGGCGTAAAGAAAATTTCCCTCCGTAAACCTAGCAATTTATTTTTGTCTTATTCTTATGTTGGCATTGTTCTGTTCCAACTTCCGTTGCTAGCCTCACACCGAACGCACAGCTGCTAAACTGAAAAGGCGGCAAACTTCCGTTTTGTGTACTTTCGTTGGAGTGGCACGAAGAGGTAATTAAAAGCAGTGTTCAGTGCCTTGTAAATGCGTTTTGTTATGGTAGTTAATGTGGTTTAACATTAATTTGTTTCCTAAGGTAAAAGCGACTATATATTCGTGTTTATAACATTTGTAATAGTAGCTTCCCAATGTACTTTCAAGATATGCAGGTAGTACTGGATTCTGACTTGCATGGTTTGTTAAATGATACAATGATAATATGTATTATGATTCTATCATAAGTAAATAATATTTTACGTTACTTTCTGAAGACCATTTAGCATAGAAAGAAAGATTGTAAAAGTATTGTGTTGAATGCGACTATGTAAAGTTTGAATACGATAAGTTTGGTTAGGTTCATTCTTATGGTTTATTTCGTGCGGATAAAAAAGACATCGTAAAGTCATTGTGTCTCGAAGAGAATGACGGGTAGATTGAAAATGATACATAATGTTTGTAAAGAACTGTGATTTTAAAATTTAATTTTGCTATTAGCAGAGATATTCTTTACTTTGTGAGTGATGTGTACGAGAGACTTAACTGTCAAGAACGGAACAGAGGTTACAGACAGAAGTTCAGTTGCCCTTAACATCAATGGATTCTCACCGCTACTTGTGTTGACGCTGTGGGCGTCGGTGAGCAAAATCACGTATTATTTTCTTTATAGCAAGCTGTTTAAAAGATGCCCAAGGCAATCAGTAATTTATTGAGTTTCATTCTCTGTGTAGATGACGGGCTTTTGTGAACAATGTAATGAACATTGCCAGTTGTTAATATAATGCAAAAGAAATGCATATTAGAGAGTAAATAGGAAACAATCAAGGTGGCTCTTAAATAGGATGTGAGATTGTGGACTGATTTAATTTGGCTCAAGGTACGGCGTAGTGACTGTATCTTGTGAATACATTAATGAGCCTTCATAGCTGCAGATGGAGGCAGTATTTTCCTCTGTTGGTATTTATCCAGAAATCTACATTGCGTTACAACCCAGAAGACCAACATGGACATTTCATCGCCGTGAGATGCTTAAGTATCGTCTACATGTTATTTGCTTGTGGTTGCTTATCGAGTTTTGTTTTGAAATAAAAGGGTCTTACCTTAACTTCGCTTACGTCTCCATATAATTCTCCAAGGGACGGCCTTTTCATTGCCTGTATGCAATTGCGGTAATGATCCAGGCGGGGCAGAGCCTCCCGGGTGAGTTGAGCTAGAGAATTGCGATGAATCTTTGGATCATTGCTGGCAACGGGATACGTGGCGTGACCCTGCACAGGTTCCGAGATCTCGTTATTGCGAGCATTCTGTACATTGGTGTCGCCGGAAATATCACTTTCTTCCGGAACCCTCTTCACGTCGAATCGATGTTTTATATCCATCCCGCTTCGTGAAGAGCTCTTGAACGACCAGGGCAGATAATGGTAACGTAATTTGTTCTTACTGAAGTGATGTAATCACAAATAGTGAAAACTCGAAACTGCTTTTGTTTTAAAGCAAACTGAGTTTTACTTGATCGTGTGTTAAAGTCTTAAAATATCGACGTTACATTTTACGTGAGACACGATTTGAACTAGGAATACCACGTAATGTTAGTAGCAAGTATAAATGTAAAATATGTGATTAAGATAAATATCCTCAGACAGTGATGTGAGAATTTTTGCAAATTTTATTGCGAGAACTTCATTTTCGGATCGTGAAAGCAATAATATTTAATTATCCTATTTTGCAAAATATATAAAAGCAACTTATTTTGTTATTAACTGTGAGAGAGTTAATAATACATTTCGAAATTGACTTTCGGGACACTTTTCAAAGAAATTATTCCCGATGAAAACGATAGTCTTCGATTCACATTCTGTTTCAATCAGTGGCGTGCGGTTGATGGAGCTGACCGTGAAAGGGCACGAACCACGTGGTCTTGTGTGGAAGTTGATTTGCAGTCGGTCTAGGGAATTGAAACCTATCGAAACAAGGAAAAACCACAAAACCACTGAGTCACAACTGAACTATAACGATACTTGGAAAACATTCCTACAAAATGACGCAGTAATTTATGTGATATGGACTGGATTTTAAACAGATATTCCTTTTCCAACAGCCCGAGAATTTGGCTACATTCGGAAGTCTAAAAAACAAAACCACGTCTCATAATCATATAATTACAAGGCCAAGGATTATGCTTTATTATTTTTTCGCGTTAATAATAAAGAGCTGGCTTGTATTGCCTCTTGTCTTTAAGCGGAGACAGAGGCACGAACCATAACGGAAGGTAATAACACGTACCTTTACATAATCAGCCTTCTACATGTATACGTACACCGGATTATTTCTGACATGAAACACGTTTTGCAGTGTTCAAAGTATTGCGACAAATGAAAACATGTTCTGAACGATAATGGTTTTGAATGACTTGGAGCAACTGAAATAAATTCTGTACTCCTTCACAACAAGTACGTAATTAATAAAATTCTGTGCTCTTTAATGACGTTATTTAAGCTGCAAAGATTGTATGGTGTCGCGTAAGAAGTTAATCATGAAAGTTTAGTAGGTATGTGCTAGAAGACGCTTGTGGAATATTTGTGCGTGTTGTCCCGACAGAAATCCGGGAACAGTGAGGAATTTCATGCAAATTCTGAGTCAGGTGTGACAGAGCTGAGATTCGTATGTGACATTTTCAGGTCAGAAATAAAATATTTTAAGCCTGCAAAACCATGTCGTCTAACCTGTGTGACGACTGATAACAACCCGTCAGCTATCGCTAACGAAAGCTATTGCATGGTTTAATGACGCACAATGTAATGGTGAAGATTCAGATTACTGATCCGTATAGTGTTCGGTAATTCGATATTTTCCATTACGTTCTAAATTTTAACGTTTACACAATGCTTTCAACTTTTAGAGACGGGTGGTAACTACGTGTACCATTTATTTTCACAATCAGCGATGTTTAATTTTGTGTTTATGAGTTTTGTATAATTCTCAGAGTAAAGAGCGAGTAGTCTTTAAATAACTTTAAATAATTGAATTTTGTAATGGTGCAGTATGGTGTTTTCTTTGCGGTACGGACTGAATTCTTAAATATTATTTAGACGAGCCTCTGCTACGAAGGGTTAAAAACGCTGAGATTAAACGCTCGCCGTGTATCTGCGATCTCGTTGTGCAGAATGGTCTTACGTCTTTTGCGAACTGAAATAGTTATTTTATTGTACACAATATGAACAACGAAATTCTTGTTAATAGCCTCCATTTTATGTAGAAGAACGTTAAACGTATGTCTTAGCACCTACAAGTTATTTAAATAAAATAGTGTTTCGTCCTAAGTCTGCGGAATATTTCAATGATTCTTTGAACCTTGTTGCATTTACGCATGTACAAACTTCTTATTCTTCATCTAGAAATAATGTTATCACAGATAATAACATTAACTGAATGTTTTAAGTCAACAAAATATAACGCCTCTGTGATAAGTTTAAATCTTCATACGCTGACAGTGAGCAGACGGCCTAGGCATACACTGGAATCGGAAATATATAAATTTATCTTAAGTCGTGTTATTATAAATTGCTCAACCCTGGAGTGACAGGGACGACACTGAAGGGTCGTATTTTACGACGAAGAGAGAATATACGTCGAGGGTGTTCGAGGACAGGGCGCGTATGTGGAGAATATTGCGTTATGAGGCGCTCTCCATAATTTTCACTCTTAAACGGGTGTTGTTAGGATAATCGGATCAGGGAGAATGTGATGGGCAGGGATATGAGAAATGATTCCAAATATTTTGTTTGAAAGCTTGAAAGGAACAGATCACTCGGAAGATCTGGGCGTAGGTGGGAGGATAATATTAAAATCTGTATTAATTAAATAAAATATTATGGCGTGGATTAATCTAGCTCAGGAAATGGACCGGTGGCGGGTTCTTGTAAACAAGGCGATGAATCTTCCGGTTACATAAAATGAGGGGAATTTCTTGATTAGCTGAGTGCGCTATTAGCGTCTAGAAAAGGATTGTATTCAGTTGAATTAAGTTAATACCTTTTAATAAAGGACTTTTCATTTTAGTTTCATGGAGGTTCAGGTTCGTGTTATCAAAAAGGTGATTGCTTTCATGTTCTATGTATAAGGTATTTAATAAGAATCTATCTTGTTCCGAGACACCAAATGTTACAAGCACAGGGATTACAGTAAATTGTAAAAATTCATTCCGTCTATATGTAACTTTCTATGAAAGTCTAAAATTCAAATCATTTTTAAGTTCCAACTTACCGGATTACGAAAGCCCTAGTAGCAGCTATAACTGTGTAAAGTCCAACTTTGTACCTCCTCGCCTGTCTTATATGCGTGCGCCAATGATATTCTCGCCTCGTAGACAGCTTATCACCATCGTACCTGTCATAAGGTAGTTCCCGCGAGTGGGTGATGTGTCGGACTGCGGCTTACAGTATGGAAACTTGGTCTAAAAGTCACCTCGAGCAAGTTGCCGATTGGACAACACATCTTTTTTCCCTCCAGTCTTTTTTTTTTTGAAAGGGTAGGCAGAGGAGAGGAGGGGACGGCTATAATTTACATGCTTATGGATGGATTAGTAATTATGCATTAATTTGCGAGACATTTACGTCAAACTTATTGGAACTAGTGAAGCTGTGAATTGAACAGTAAGTTGTTACTAATAAGTCAGGTCACGTACATAGGAGAATATCTGTCTTTCATGTCTCGTTTATTCCTACTGGTTCAACCGCGTAAATAATCTCGTGTCGCTCTGTCTCCACTTACGCGGTGGAGAATGTATTCTGTATTGATGAGTACGTATTCTGACTGTGAATTGTCGTGACTTCAATTAATTTATTAGGTTCATGAATCTTCATTACTGTATTAAACAGTGTTTACTGTTACTAATTTATTTATTTATTTAGTAGTTCTGTGTTTTTCACACAGATTGCGTTTATAGATTCAGTATGATGCTTAGAGTAAATAGCAAGTATTATTATTTGTGTTTTCTTGAAGGCAGGAACTGCTTTTTTAAAATAAGCCTTTTTACGCTCACATAAAGTAATAGGTAAAAAGATACATTTTTCTATATCTTGATGCATTTGGATATTCGGGGTTGATAAATAAATAATAGTAAACATTCCCCCCCCCCCGATCTAATCTTCCGTTAATTTCTACACAAACGCAATTTTGATTGTTACTGCCCTTCGAAAATATTTGAAAATTGACACGTATTCTAAGGCCTTGTTAATTTTATTTATATTAATTTTTTTCCTGCATTCTAGTGACATATATAAATATTTTGTTTTACCTGATTATCTCCCTCCCCCCCCTGTTTACTTCTAGGCGAGCCTTGTTACTATCCTGTGTTTTCTTTTTAATTTGTCAACAGTATATTTATTGGAAATCTAAATATTATTTTCAGTAATCATATAACATTCTAATCCGAGGGTCTTCATGTATTTACAATATGAGTTATGAAAATTACCATTTTGTTATCGTGTAAATTGCATTTCTTCATGAACGTTGTGTATTATATGACGCAATATTATGGCATGAAATATAGTATTTAACAACGCAATCATTGATTACGTATTACGGTTAAGAACGTGGTAATTAATAAAGTTGTTGTTATTCCTTGGTTCTACAACTCACTGTGGGTTTTGACCGCCTCCTATTCGTATGTTTCATAGTCTTTGAAGTGTGCATTTGTGATTAGTGATTGACCAGCCCACTGACTACATAATAAAGCGGAGATTTATAAATATGACCGATAGGTGTATATGAAAATTATTTTATTCGCAGTGTTGGAATCCAACAAAACCATGAGAGTTTTCGTGAAGATATCACCCTTAACTGTGTCGGGTTATCGCCGAAATTTTAGTCGAAATATTACAATTGGCTGGACCTCGTCTTATGATTTCTAATGGGAAATGTTCTTAGAATATGTGTGATATCCGCTATATTATAACGAATCTACTTACATATGGAACCAGCGTTATTATACAATTCTGAATTGATAGGATTTCTAAGAGGAAATTGTTCTTTCAGGCCTAAAATTCCATTCTCGAAATCCTATTATGTAACTAAGTGGGCATGGCCTTTAGTCCAAAAATGCATGAGATTACATGAAACGATATGTTATATGTAACGAAATTAAGTTAGACATGTCTGGTGATGGAAGGGCCAATGTTTTGTGTAACAGCAATAAATGTTTGTTTTATAAAATATAGATTTTCTTATAAAGTATGTGTACAAACAAAACTGTTTACACTTTGAAGGACACTAATGCCAAACGCGTTTCTACCTCAAGATTATAGATTTTCTTGCTAAATTATTCGACCACCTCTAATTCAAATTGTGAATATGTTGCTGATACACATGTATACATAATTCAAAATGTTATTTCTCTCGTTGTCCGTCTCTGAACACGAGTTTTATGCTTGAATTCTCATCTTCCCCGAAATTCAACTATGTTATCGGAAATGTTCTTAAAAGGGGTCATTAGAATTTATGGAGTTGGTCAAATCCAGATGAATCCACCTTTAATCTGAGTAACACAAAGTAAGAACTAGCTACAAAATATTCAAGGTTGCTCAGATGGTTAGCTTCCGTAATTCAGTGTTTTCCCCTGAGGGAACACTGTTCATATTTTATTGGTAGAGGCACCTTTACTCGTAGTATTAAAATTTCGATAAATGTTTTAAAAGTAAACTAAAAAAATACTTCTCAGTTTGTTCTCCAGCTTTCAGTAATAGTATTTTTTTTATTTGAAATTAATTCTTATCTATATTTTTAACTGTCTTCGATTTAATAATTAACATCTTAAATGCAAATCTAGTCACACAAAAAGTAACAGGAGTGTGGAAAAGACTGTGTAATGAAGAACTTCGTATTTTATATTTATCATGAAATTATATTAGAACGATCAAATTAAGCGGAATGAGATGAGTGTGACAAGTAGCACGCGAACGGAGCACTTGGGAGGCCTAGGGTGGAACGTATTAAATGAATCTTAAAGAAGTACCAGTGGCGGATTTAAAATATTTCGTCTTATTGATTTTTCATGTTGACTTATTTGTAATCTACTTCCGTGTGAGTGGTAAGGTAAACATCGTGTTTATGCAAGTGATATTCATTACGTTGGGACCTTCCTGTCACGCGTCCTTAGTTTGTTTTTGAGTCTTAAAATGTGGAACTGATCTTAATCAACTTAAATTTCTTAGCAAAAATTAAAGCAAATATTTGGCATTCTAATGTGTGGGGATAGTATTTATGGAAACTTCATATTTTATAAAACTGAAGAAAGAATTAAAAGTATATGATTATGATAATGATGTAATAATAATAATAATAATAATAACATTCCTTCATAGGGCTAAATATTTAAAGTATTATTTGAGTCTTCTGTCCTTATTCTCAAAATATTTGTAATCGTAGAATTTTCATTTTTTGCGATGGTATAAGCGAATTACTGAACTTTATTGATTAGTGTGTTGATATCAAATTATAAATTACTTAATGTTGGTTATATTTCAGTGAGAGTTACTGACTTCAAATTCATACTTTTTTTATAACTTGAAATGAGCAACATTATAATGAACTAACTCGTTTTAAGTGAACAGTCTTCAAACTCTTGTGCTGTTCAGTCCATAGCAAGATACAACAAATGGATAATAATTAAACGTATTACAGATATTAAAATTGGGGTTTTGACGTAACAATTACGGTTTTTAATGTTATCAGTATTAAAAGCTAGGCAAAAAGAAACGTGTACATTCCAGTGTGACGTAAAATAGAAAGGCTAACCTCACCATACATAGAATTACACAACCAAGGCAAGTTAGTAATGCTGTTTAATCTGCTCTCCAGAAGTATAACTGTATTATTTTGCTGTGACCAATCCTGATGAACTTCGCGCCTTTGACCTTTCGGGCACTAAACGTTACTACACAGTGCAAACAATAAAAACGTATCGCCTCTATCTTCAGGGTGGATGCAGACACTTGGTCTCTCCGAAACGTACAAGATTGCATGGCATTATAACCCAGATGGTTACTGGTGTTCAGTCCTAAATTAAATTTGCATGGTAAAGTCAGTTTTATTCAGTACAGCGTGCAGGAAGGTAACTAGGATACACGATAACAAATGCTGACAGTGGAATATGTACCTTATTTTTCGGCTAAAGAGACTACAGCTTATCACAGACTGCTTAAAGCTTAAGTCACCTGTGATAAGCTGCAAACTTTGCTATCACTTCAGCCTTCAGAACTCCAAATAGCCTATATAGCTATATTTGGTTGCAAAATAAAGATTTGGCTGAATGAACTACCTTTGCAATTGAAGACGATGAGCCACTAATAAACCTAAAAAGATTAACCCTAATACTTTTCTGCGTTCCTCGAATTTCATTGTGTGGAGTAGCAATTAATTTTCATAGTTTATTGTGCCCTACCTGGGGTCTCGGTTTCGATTCCCGGCGGTGCCCGAATTTATAACTTGTGTTGGGCAAGGCCGTGGTCTAGGTAACACGGAGTTTTCCTCCGGGGGATTCCCCGGTTTCTCCGTGGCATCCCAACAATTACTCCATTCACACACAGAAGAAGGCAATGGCAAACCACTTCTGGATCATCTGCCAAGAACGTATATGAACAGGTCCCAGTCCGAGAAAAGGATGGAAGGATCCTGTTCATATGGACCTGTCGTAAGACAGAACACTAAATAATAATATAATTGTGCCCTATAAGACTTTACATTTTTAATGTAGTGAGATGTTTATTTGAAAAAAAATTAGTTTCCAGTTTGCATAACAATTTTACTGATGAAATATTATCATTACATTAGCTTTAAATTGTTTGTATATTAAAATGATTATATTCTATGCTGTGATTTAAATACTGGGTATAACTTCAAATCAAATATTCATTTAGTAGAGACCTCTGTACAAAAGACTGTCCGCCTAACACAGGTTTTGCTGTCCGAAGCTCCAGTACAACTATTTCTTCTGACGCTGTTTATTTATTCTTATCGCAACATTTCTGCTCCTTCTTTCACAATTAAAATTATGAATTCCCGTTCTACCATCTTTATATGATTCTATACAGGCAAAATTAGTGTATTTCTTAATTCTACAACATCGGTACACTTCATTATTTTCTTATAGTCTGTTCCTTCTATAAGTATAAGTCATTTTCTACTAAAAAAAAATTCATTACTCCATTGAGTATTTCGTACAATTCCGCAAACTTCCATTTAGAAAAATGCATTACACAAACTTTATTCGGGAATTTTAAATGGCACACTGGCTGTTCTGATTTAAGTTTCTCGTGATATTCCTCAGTCACTACACATTAAATCCTTTGATAGTCTATCAGAATATTGTAAGCCTGCTTGTCGTGGTTACGTTAATTCAACGCATGCACAACGAATCACCATCTACTTCATAGGTTAAGATTCCGTGGAACTACACTTTCACTACTCCCTTACTTCTGAATGGAGTAATGATTAGTCTAAGCACTAGAGAAAACTGCATCTTTACCTTTATGTACAATGAAGATATGCCACGGTGGTCTAGAGGTTAGAACGCTGGGCTTGTAATCCTGGGGTCTCGGGTTCGATTCCCGGCGGTGCCCGAATTTATAACTTGTGTTGGGCAAGGCCGTGGTCTAGGCAACACGGAGTTTTCCTCCGGGGGCTTCCCCGGTTTCTCCGTGGCATCCCAACAATTACTCCATTCACACACAGAAGAAGGCAATGGCAAACCACTTCTGGATCATCTGCCAAGAACGTATATGAACAGGTCCCAGTCCGAGAAAAGGATGGAAGGATCCTGTTCATATGGACCTGTCGTCAGACAGAACACTAAATAATAACAATGAAGATAAATAAATAAAGAAACCAAAGTAAGTAGACAATAAGAATCTTTGGTCGTGAAATGAGCTGTTAAAGTCCAATGCCAGGAGGTCATCAACAAGCTTTTTCAATAGGCTAAAATCAAATAGTCACGCACCACGGTGTTGCATACGATACTGGCTAAATGGAAGTTTATGGTAGTAACGTCAAAATTAACGTTTAATTACTCTCAGTTGAAAGAAACCTACTTAACTACAATTTGTAAACAGCTCACAAGAATATGAGAGAAAATAACACATAAATTATATGAAAAAACATACATAAGTTTTTTCACTCGTAAGCTAACTGGTTTTTTGTCCGTATACATGACGTCCGAGTCGAGATGTCTCGTACTGAATTTTGTATCTACTCGGTAATTAGTTGACCTTCCTCAGTTATTCGATAAGGAATTGTGACGAAATAGAATCCAGTTCATACCAGATGGTTCCGTCAACATTCTGGAATTTGGCCATAGATTTTTACAGTGTACCTGAATCTCCGTCACGAATTTCTTATAAGCATAACCAAATTTCGAGAATTTCTACTTCATATCATTTCGAGTCATCATTTTAGGTCATGGCACCGTTGTCAGAGCTCATAAACTCCTGTAATAACCCTTTAAGGCCCACTGTAACATTCAGCATAATTATATGTTGTATTGATGGATTCCGTAAGTCTCACTGGAAACAACTATTATTTCTTCAAATATTATTTTATCCAGTTGATCTATGGAATGGTAAAGTGTGGTGTTTTCTTTGCGGTACGGACTGAATTCTTAAAGATTATTTAGACGAGGATCGACTTCAAAGGTTCAATGGCACAAAAGCCATTCTTCCTTCATATTCGCCTGAAATGTTTGTCAGACTTTCACCATTGTCAACATCAAAGAGTAAACAATAAATTTACTTCACTGTTTACATTTCTTCATTTTCGTTCAATCACCACAAAGTTGGTTATTCTATTTTTGAAACTTCCTAGTTAGCTCTCAGTGTCAAAGGCAGCCATTATTTTTATCATCATGTATTTACAGAATTTCACAAGTAGCTTATTAGGGCTTAATGCCTTTACAAATGCTTCGTTTTCCGTGGCATAAGCCTTAACGCTAATATTTATTTTCATACTTCAGCGCAAAGGCTGTCTGGAGCCGCCATTGAGATTAAACAAAATGTTGTGCGTTCTTTGCATAAATTTATAGTTAAACAGGGATGAAATTTATTAATATTTGTCCTCAGATTTTATATAGAGAAATTCTAAACAAATAAAGATGAAATGTGATAGAATGAATCCGGACCAACATGTAAAGAACTAGTTTGGATAATCATTAAAAGTTGTACTTTACAAATACTTTTTAATACGGGTCGATAATAATATAACTGACAAAAACATCATATACCTCATTAATATTTTAAGTTTTATGTAAATAATTTTTTTTGTATTATGTTGGTGGGTTTGCAGTGGTCGCGTGGTCGCTGGGACCGTGGGTTCGAATCCCACTCAAGCCATGGATGTTTGTCCGCGTTGTCCTGTGTACAGGCCTTGTGACGGGCCGATCCCTCGTCCAGGGAGTCCTACCGAATGTCTATAGATCAAGCCAACGAAAAGTTGGGACCCGCAGTGCTCATGCACTTGAAGAACGGGTCGTTCCCAGTATCCCAGTAGTATGCCTGCTAAAGAGAATGTCAAACGAGAGATCTTAACGTGTAATTGGTAATTGAAAAATTACATAAACTTAAAGAAAATATACAAGAAACCACTCTGAATGATAATAAATATGCTTTGACTCAGTGAACCTTGAGCTGTGGACTACATGTTGAAAATAAAAGTACACGTTACATTTGACTAATAAGAATATCTTAATCATGTACACTCCCTTTTACTTACTTCTGAAAGCTACCTGTTTAATTTGTTTAATGATTGTCAATCCTAAAATTTAATTCGCTGTCTGCTGTTTGTAATGTTATCTATCGATTTTAGTGGTCATGCATTTCATCTTTTGAAAGTAAAATAAATCTAATTCACAATCCTTCCTGCGATTTTCTGTGACTTTAACGTATTTTATTTTGGGATAAGTAAGCTTAATGCGTTAATGTAAAAAGTGTAATTTTTCTCTCTGTCGTCCTAGTAAGTTTCTGAATCCCTGACTACAAAATTAGCCACACTTTCTACCAATTCCATCTTTAACAGATCCGCCTAACGCAATTACAAATCTGTTGTTGTAATAGTGGCTCAAAAGCTTCATGTGACCTGTTTAACTGTGACTCGGTCCAAAGAACTTCGGGCATGTACAGGGTGATCTGATAATCGTGAGGAAAGCTTTTGTATCTGATTAAACACTGGATTGGGTTACAACAATTTATTTGCCAGTGTTGATGAAATGTTGTTTGTTAAAATTAATGTTTTTCTTTCTTGTTTTTAATAGATGTCATAGTAACGCAGGAAAGGCGGGGATGTTAGGATGAAAAGTCCAATGGAGAGATAAAGATCTTCTTGGGATTCAGACGAACAGGCTTTAACTATCTTGCTGTACAAAATTTATGATAGTGGTGGCGGTGATAATAGTGAAGACATATTACCGTATAATTTTATGAGAGATTTAGTAAATTGTTATCGAAGATGGCTGTCTTATGGGTTGTAACTCAGTGTAGTCCGGTGGAAGTTTACCAGCGTTTCAGAGGTCCTTGTTGTCCTCCATCATCAGGGCTATATTGTTTAGACGCTTGCCTTTTCTACCAAACTTTAGCGTATTATGTCCGTGTAATAAGCAACATTGGTTAGCTGGTTGCTTGGCTGCTTGATTGGTGATCCTTTGTTATTCTTAAGGGATTTTTAGTCTAATTTTATAATATTTACGAATGTGTAAGTTGTTATAATCGATGCTGTTGTCGAATTTTAAATTAGTTCGTTTATGATCATACATTTTATTATTGGGCTAACTCTATGGCGCGAAGTCATTACCCTATTTACTAGATCCCGCCACTTTACCCTGTCCTGAGCCAAATTAATTTTTCACATCCTAAAGTTATATTTTAATATTTTCGTTCCATCAATGCCTAGTTCTTCCAAGTGGCCTTTTCCGTCAAGGGTGTCGCATTGAAGTTTCGTTGCACTTATTATCTGTCGCTTGTGGGTTTCCAGTACTTGTACATCAAATTGTCGTGACTGGTACGTTTCTACCTAATTTCTTTTTAAGTATGATACGTAATTTAAGACGAATTCCCTTTAAGGAAATTCAGAAGCACAAAGAAAATTCCTTCCATTAGTATTGTGGGATTATTTTCGTATTGTGATGAGTAGACAGCTCAATAAGAATAGTCCTCAGCCATCTTTGCTGTTTTTCGGACTGACAACCTGCAATCACTTTGTCTCCTGAAGGTCACTCTGCCTGCGTTTTTGTGTTTAAATTTTTCTTATTACAGGAAAACAAAAGAAATCGCGCCTCAATTTTTTTTTTCAAGTCCAAAGCATAACGAGACACGATAATTAAGAACAAGCGTGACAAATTGGAGGTAGTTTATTTTAAAGTACTTTTTTTGGTTAACTATAAATGTCAGGATATCCTGCGAAGATTGCTGTTTTCTGGATTTACTTACTGCCTTCATCATCTCCCTGATGATGGAGGCAGAAAGTACCTTTGAAACGTTGGTAAACTTCTACCGGACAACACGGTGTTGTAACCCAGAAGACAGCAACTTTCTTGTCCTTTCAAGATCACTGCCATCCTTACCCCCCGTAAACTTTTGCTTCGTATGGGTGGCCCCATTTAAAGTGATAGTGCGTAAGATCTATAATTCTTAATTAATTCTGAGCGTTCATTAGGTTAAAGTGTGGAAACTATTATGGGCGTGAACAATAAGAAACCAAGTGACCTTGTCAGACAAATGTCATTTCACAGACTTTTATAGTACCTGTCATTTTATGATTCTGGTTGATACCACAGTCCTGGAGTGTAAAATGGTGGTCTTTGGTACAATATTGTTTCTCACACGTATTTGTTACTTTTCTGCTTTTCCCGCTGATTTCTGAACATTATTATCGAACACAGTCGATTTAAACAGTTAAATATACAAATCATGTCAGTTTCCTGATGGTACTCTACCAGGTAAGTTTGGTAGAATCAACTTTTTTTTTTAAGTGGCCTACGAAAATGTGAAATGGGGTTCGGTTATGTCTACTACAGAGTGGGGAACACGTTTCAACATATGTTGTAATTTAGAGTATGTAATTATAACTTCAATATGTAATTATGTAGTACAGATAATAAGTATGATGTTTAGCTTTGGGTTGTTTGGCATTTGGGGCAAGCTTTTATTAAGCCGGTGATAGGAAGTACGAAAAATAACGAATGAAAAATTATTTGAGAAGCTATTAAATCAACTAGATGAGAAATAAATTTATAAAACAAGTACATGAGCGTGTTACTTAGATACAAACTTATATAATACAACAGAGCTATAACGTCTTTATAAATAAACTTTGACTTTTATATGATTTCACAGATGTGTAAACATGTAAATTATTTGTAATTTTCCTCGGGAATAAAAATAAATATTAATTATATTTTTTATTAGTTAATTGGAAACATTGTTCCTAGTACGTACGGCACACGTTTATGTATTAGCGGGATGAATAGTAAGAACTATTTTTTTTAATAAGCCTGCTAGTAAAATCTCAAAATTTTACCTGCCCGCTCTCAGCAAACCCCCCCTGAAACAGCAGTCATTATTACATCATAAACAATCATGATCAGATTCTACCAGTTTTACAACGTATAGAAATAGGTCAGTAGGACGCTCGTAGTGACGAAGTCTTTGGCGTGGACAGAATTTTTTCCGGTTTGTGATCGAATCTGAATCAAATTACCCGAGGTTTGTAACCAAATTCTCGAGAATAATATCCTTTGTTCAGGTCAACACAAAACGATCTATATTTTACCACTGATTGTAACGAACTGAACCTCTGTGGACGGGTCGAAGTATAAGGACTTAAGTCAGTTCTTCACGCAGATGCCATACGAACGTCCTTTGTTTCCAGAAAATATGCTGGTGTTTTATCTTAGCCTTGTCCAATGTCAGAAATATGTATTGCTTATGTTTTATGTCAGTTAAGGTGAAAACTCTTCCGGAGATTAAGCTTAGGACGTGTATAATACGCGGCTTAAAAGTGAGAAGGTCTTTCTTGTTGAATGATTTATCTAAGAAAGACTGTTAGCGTTGCTAAAGGCTCTTTTGTTCAATGATCATGGTCACAGACTTTACGTAAGAGCCTAGATGGAGCGGGTTGGTATAATAATGTCGTTCTAGACTTGCGTTAGGGACGTGCCCTGTTCGAATCTAGTCAATCCTGAGTTCTTATGTTGTTTCTTCAAGTAGAACCGTGCAAATTCTACCATAATAGCACACCATAACATGGGCATTTGAAGCCTCCTTCTAAATTATTATCTACTCACCATCCATCACATATATGACCCCTGCAATTGAATGTGTTCAAAAATATCCAAAAAGTAAAACGATTTATGAGAGACGGTTCTTCCGACTCGGTTTGGATCCATAAAGTTGCTTTCGTAATTAAAGTTGTAAACTCTATTTTTTAATGAGTAGTCACAGAAAATTCATTCATACGTCACTAGAACCTCAGTTTTACGTGTCCTTGAATGATGCGTTGTAAATCAGGTGTAACAAAACGAACGAATTTTTAAGCAGGTGAGATCCTAAGAAAAATAATTTACAGCTGAGGGAGTCGTGAGTCAATAATTGACGGGAATATACTTTACAAAAACAAAGAACTTATCCGAAATCAAATTTCTCTTGGCTAGTACAGTCCATGGATTTTAATTGCCTTTATGGGGGTATTTCTTGAGAAATTGATACAATTCTAGTTAGGGAATTTGTCGTTTTTTTTATGAAACCCGCGTTTCGTAACAGTGGGGGAGTTGTTAGCTCCCGTTCAACTTCCAAAATTGAGTACCACCCCCTGTCGGCTGTTTCAGAGTTTTATAGATCCCGAATATTTATAACTATAATCAGAGGGCCCGTCATTAAACCTTCTCCTGAGTCATTTAATTGAGTCTAAATCCTCACACCCTATTTTTTTAAAACACATTTTAATATTATTCTCCTATCTAATCCTAGATCTCGTAAGTGGTTTCTTCTGTCTGGTTTTCTCCGACTACATTTTTGTATATTTAGATTAAACATTTTAGCAATTGTGAATTGGTGTCACTTATACAGATTTTTACAAATGCTGACTTGAATACACATTACAAATATTTAGTGCTTTACGTGTACACATTCCATAAGCAGTTAGGTTATTCTGTGTTGTTGGAGAACGTAAGTCATGAATTATACATATATTTTTTTTGTATATGTGTACAGAGAATATTTAAGAGGAACATTATCGTATCAGTGATGTGTTTACGACAGATTTTACTTACTGATGTAACTGTTTCACCCTGAAGTTGTTTCGAGCAGTTAGAGCGAGGGTGTCTGAAATTTTATGCAGTAAAAACTCAGAGAATATTTTCAGTCTATATTAATAACTATCATCAAACAATATTATATGTTGAATTTTAATTCCTGCTAGAAAGATATTACTCTTGGGTTCATCGTGTTTAACAGTATGTCTGTAATAGTTCTCCCTTTAAGTGTTGTGGGGTTATCCTGCATTATGTGGGTTTCATTATGTAATTTCCTTTGCAACGACGAGTTTATATTGGCCTTATCTTGCTTGTAATTCATTTGGCAAGCAACACTACGTTTTTTTTTTCAGAGTTGATATGCGATTTTATTAAAAAATATACTTCCTACACAATCAAATCTTAATATCCGTGAAATTACATTTACGAGTATTTTCTGTCGTCGATGAATAAGCTAAGAAGCAAAGTCTTATATCAGCTTGAATTTATCTCAGGAATGTAAAATTTATCTAGATTCCTTTATGTTAATAAAATGGCATAAATTTTAGACAGCTTATTTTAACTTTTTTAAGCACGAAATTCGTCTAAACAATATTTAAACTTAAAAGTACTGCCTCAAAGGAAACACAACATTTCTTCACTGCAAAGACCATATCGTTAAAGCAGTTTAAGGAAATAATTAGTGTTTTGAGTAAAATACAAAGTTGCTTAATGTTAAATCACTATAATAAATAATGTTACCACTGTGCTTTGTTGGTGGGATCTTGTAAACACGACGAAAAAACGTCTAGTTCCATAATAAGGAACTTTGCTCCGTGAACAATAACATTGCGTGGTGGTAACATAAGTTACCGGGGTTTAAGAACGTTAAGAATGTGAATGGGAGGATAATAACAGTGTACCTCGGAGAAATATGGTGTCAATATAAACTGGATTCAGCTGATACAGCGTGGAGTCCAATATCAGTTTCTTATAAACTTCGTCTTCAATAAAGGGCAGAAGACATCAGATTTAGGAGCTTTGAAGATGTGCATTGCATTTTAAATCATTGGAGATGCACTGTAATCGTTTACGATAACCATTTTAAGTCTGATGATAATTTTTCAAGTGTGCCTTTATTTACACGAGGAATGAAGGTTAGCTGAACCAGATTTCCCCGGATGAGACTGCACGTGGTTGTCTCAATAGTCAAGAATGTTCTAAACCTTGACGTGACCACTTAATAAGAATATTTTTAATTGGCAATGAAACAATAAAATAAAGCAGAACCTTGTTGTACCACGCAATTGTACTTGCTTTCATAAGAACGAATGCAGTTTCTAGCCGTCTTATGCGTACTCGTGGTTTAATGTGTTACAATGTAACCGTTCATTTCGCAGATGTTTGTCATTTCTTATATTTCCTTTTATTAAGTTTCTCCTCAATATGGACTTAAATTCGTCCAGTAACTTACAGTGTATGCCTTCCATAGTTTTTTAAACGGAATCAGCTTAACTGTTTCTGATATGAAACATGTAATCTCACACACACGCCTTTGTTGTGTTATCATTATTCAGTTAGAACACAGAACATTCTAAGATTAATATCGAGTATCCACACACTTATTTGTTAATATAATAATCAGTTTATTTTATCATATTATAGGCCTATGCTGTTTATCCGTCTTTGAATTTTGTAATGTTAGCTGGAAAAATAGCTCGTCAACAATGGCGTACATTTTGCCACGTGCCTTTATATGACTCAATTTATTACTTTGTTCGTCAGGATAATTATTGTAATCTCTCATGCTTACTTCAGTGCAGTGGATATAAAAAACAATCGAGTTTACAGGGACAGTTCGAAATATTAACCGTCTAAGACCATTTTGAAGGTTATAGTAGCTGCGGGATGAAAAGTAAATTTATCATGTTTAATTTGACAAAATAAGTATAGCTCTGTACGAATACTAGTTCAGATATCCAGAAGTGAGACAGATATTTAAAAGAATCTCGCAACAATGCATAATCAAGTCCAGTCTGTCCAACGACAATGAAAGATTTTTGCTTTTAGGGCTTCCATTGTTACAAATTAGTGGGATAATGTAAACTAAAACCCTCGAAATACATGTCAAAACTCCAGTAGTTTCATTTGCACTTAATATTTTTATTGGAAGTTTTAAGTTTATTATAGTTACTTTCAAAGCATTTTCTCGTGGTGTATTTGAAAACACTTCTCCACTTAGAAACACAAACTTCGTATCACCACGGTAATAGAAACACCTGAACTGTTCAGCTATTTAAAAATAAATAACCGGCTATGCAAGAGAGTTTTGTAACAAAGGAAAACTAACTCAAGAAAAATTCCACCAGAAAAACTGCACTCAGCATAACTGATAGAATCAGTGAATATGTCTGTTCTTTTAATTTGTTTCGGATACAAGCCCCATATTTCGGCTCTGAAACAACTCAAGCTATAAACAGACTCTTTCAGCAATTAGGACTTGATTTCTATCGTTAAGAAAGAATTCGTAACATGAAAAAATCTGAAGTTATTCTGTGAAAACTACATTTGATGATAGGACATGTTACCGCAGGATTGCCGGTATTTCCCGTAAAAAAAACATAACTTTAAAAAATAAATAGTTGTTCTGAAGTATTTTATTGTATAACACCAGTACAGTTTATTCTTTGTCCAAGATCTTTTTTTCTGATTTCCCAGGGTTACTCAATCCTGGGAATAACCTAGATTCTTCAGCTGAAAGTGCTTTTATATGCATTGGCCAGTCCGGGGGGTGGGGGGTGGGGTGGGGGTCTGAAACAAAACCACTACAAATCTATATGATGAAGAAAACCTACGCGGAGTTTGACGGCTAGAATCCACGCGCATCAAAAGTGTGAACCTTCTTTGTTATTTTCTACCGCGATGATGAAGGTGACATGTTCCTGTTTATGCTTGAATACGTATCTCATTTCCAACACTTAAATCGTTCTGTTTGTGAACAATTAGAAGGAAGCCGAGATATGAACCGCGTACCTACCAAATACAAAGCAGAATTTCTGATCACTCAATCGCGATATTGACGTGTAAAGATTTCCAGAAACTTAGCGCAGTCGTAAGTCTCCGTAGCAAAAAAAAGAAAGCAAGGCTAAGGAAAAGTAGCTACGAAATGTTCATGTACTCCTACTCCATAAAGCAGGAGTAAGTGTTTGGACAAGAACGAGTTTAAGAAGGGAAAGGTTTACCTCACGTAACAGACCTTTCACAGTCTGATACGCTTAGTGATGGTTTCTATGACGTTCAACTAGCTGTGGGCACTGCGAAATGGGCTGACTGTACCGAGTGAACATGGCCGGTTCTCTCTGGATTTATGCGGATGGAACGAATTTGGAGAAATTATGAAAGTAAATTAGTTAGGTCAAGATTATGCTTACTCACCTGTTCGAGGTTATCCAGTGGGATTTGCTCACAAAAAATGTCCTTGTGATGTCAAAGGTGTACTGCTTCTACAACCACTCTAACATTAACAGGCAACCATCCCAGTGAATGCTAAGATTTTACAACCCTAGCGTCGATATTGTTAATATGTGGAGCTTTACTGTAACACCTCTTAAGGTATTGTTTAGACACAAAGACATCTGTAAATGTGCTGGATATAGCCATTAACTAACTAACTAGATGGCTTACGGAACCCGAAGGTTCATCATCGAACTAACCAAAGCCCTCCACCGGACCCTGTCCTGAGCCAACGAAATCCAGTCTCCTTCAACTCCTATCTCCCATAGATCCCGCCTGATATTATCCTCCCATCTACGTCTAGGTCTCCCCAGTGTTCTCTTCCCCTCAGGCTTCCCAAATAGTGGACCCAACCAACCAGATGGCTTACCGAACCCGAATGTTCATCACCGAATTAACCAAAGCTCTCCACCGGACCCTGTCCTGGGCCAACAAAATCCAGTCTCCTTCAACTCCTGTCTCCCATGGATCCCGCCTCAGATTATTCTCCCATCTACGTCTAGTTATCTCCAGTGGTCTCTTCCCCTCAGGCTTCCCAAATAGTGGACCCAACCAACCAGATGGCTTACCGAACCCGAATGTTCATCACCGAATTAACCAAAGCCCTCCACCGGACCCTGTCCTGGACCAACAAAATCCAGTCTCCTTCGACTCCTATCTCCCATAGATCCCGCCTGAGATTATCCTCCCATCTACGTTTAGGTCTCCCCAGTGGTCTCTTCCCCTCAGGCTTCCCAACCAATACTCGGTGCACACCTCTTGTACCATCCATGCGGGATGTAGCTATTAACACTGAGAAATTAATATTATTAAAAGGGATCCAAACATTGGTCGTAAACATCTCTTTTATCACACTAATAAGATGAACGTAAACTGGATCTTTAATAATCTGACGTGAGAGAAAATCCAATAAAAAGATTTTGCAGTAGCAGAAGTGAGGATGATTGAGAAAAATGAATCTCGACATTTTTATATAATTCCTGTGGAGGGTTTAAGACAACGTGAAACATTAATTTTCGATCAGTAATGCAGTCACATACCTCACAGCAAGGAGACAGATGTTTTAAAAAGCGTAAATCATAGAGTGCTTTGTTATCTAAATATGTAAAACATAATCACATGAATGTGATCATTAAATATTCCTGGATCTATGCCCTTTAGAATAATATATGAACGCTACATGGGACCATTTTCATGGATATATACTTCTGAACTAAAATTTGCATAAGCTGTGTTAAAATGTCCGTGCTATCTCTCGCGTAATACAGATGTTATCTTAAGTATAAAGCACTCTCTACGTCTGTGTCTTAATAGACAAACAAGAAGGACTTGTTTGAATGTAAAATGAGTTCAGTAAGTTATGCGAAATTTAACGACTGTGTAATATTATTTTACATAATCAATACTGTACACAGAATATTAAATGTTAATCTTAACATACTTATGACGTCAGTATTGAGTGATATTTGTACAAAGGAAGCAAGCTAATTTCCATTTAAAGGGACATACTTCATATGCCTTCCATTTTACACCCAGAAGATTAATCTAGCCTTAAAGAGTCGTAGGCCACAAGGTTCAAATTTCGTCCTGGCGTGTTCTCAGTGCTTAGTTCCTGAGCTGCGGTAAAAACCTTTAGTGAGAATCGTACTCAGGATATTTGCTCGTCACAAGTTCCCCTTCTCAAAATAAAAATCTTGAGGTCAGCTTATAAACTTGTGGCGCGTAGTTTGATGTACAATACCTTTTACTTTAAATCATCATTTTTTAAAATTTTATCTGCTTCGTTTACTGAAATTACTTTTACTCCGAGCTGCGTCCAGTTACAAACCTAGCGGGAAAAGAGATCGAGGTCGACCACGAAGAAGATGGGAAGATCAATTTGAAGCCGGAACAGGTAGTGCCTAATTCTTGATGATGATGATGATGACTTTTACTCCGAGACCAGCCGAGTGCCTGGTCAGAGATGAAGCCTTAAATATGATCGATGTATGATAACGTGTTGCTCGGTCAGCGCTATCGCAGACCACGTGGGGCGGTGATAGATAAGTTAGGAGCAGTGGTAGAATGGTGATTCGCAGGGAAAACTGAAGGGTTGGAGATTAAAAGTGCTTCATTGTCATTGCTTAAATATGAATTTTTTGTTGAAATCACACGGTCCTGTTTGTGCTAGTATGGCTCGTACTTCTAATGAATTAAATATATTACTATTTCGAGCGTGAGTAAAGTCTCTTATTATCCTGTATTTAAGGAGAACGTGTTTTATAAACACCTGTAGGCCTATATTCTGTCAGTGTTTGGTCTTAATCTATCAACAGTCGCATGTTATTTTTCAATCTGAAAAACGTGCTTCTACCAAGTATCGTTTATTTGGCAAAAGATCGTTAGAATGTACACTCACGAACTTACCACCTTGACATCCATGCATTTCTTAAACTCGAAATGAAAGCAGCACCTTGAGTCCGTAAGGAGATTATTCACCTTTGTGTTGTGTGTAGAGGTTTTGTGTCATGGTGCTTCAAGACTGGAATTTACTAAACTGGAAGTTCGAATTTATAGAAAAGTTTACGAGAAAAAATCCTGCATTGACCACATGGTACAAGGACCTTCGCTTCAAGGTCCTGAATATAACCTGTTTTTAATTCATAATGTATTAGCGTGATAATTGGTTAAGTGGTTAACGCAATACCTAAGTTCAAGGTGGTAGTTAATATTTTTTTCTTCTGAGGATTACAAATTGTAATGGTTTCTATACAATTGAATTTATAGATTTTAAATTCTTCTTGGAAGCAATTGATTATCATTAGAATTTCACGAAATACAATATATTTCCTCTTACATTAGTATCACTTTTACATTATATGTCATGCCGTAATAATATTAGATAACATCAGGTTGCAAGGTAGAAAATCTGTATTTTTTAAAAATTGATTTATCAATTGACAAAGGGCATTTCAGTTACTTAAGTAGTGTAATTCGACTTTTATATCATCAAAAAACATTCTGAGTGGAATGGTAGTAAACATTCCCGAAATTTACTCTGTTTCATTGCTATGTGAATAGAGCTTTTATCTTAATGTCATCTGTAAATATTTTAACTGTATCACATTTCGGAAGGGATCATTATTTGGTTTTTTTTATGATTTTGTTATTCATGCACTAGTTTCACTTACGAAATTAATTTTAAAATTTATAAAGGAAAATATATTTCAATAAGGATTTATATTTAGAGGATAATATATGACGTTCGTGAAGAAAATGTTCTTAAATCAGAGGTCGAATAGCGAGATGTTGGGGAGTATGAAATATTGGAAAATTCAGTGACATGTTCGGAAATTTCCAACATTAGAGGTTATAGAAACCTAGAATAGAAATTTAAATTTATTTGAAACAAATCACCTTATATGAGGTCTATTTGGGGTTTTATCCTGTACATGTTCTTGAGGTATCAATAGGAACGTGATAGCTTACATTTTCATATTATTTGACACTTATTAACATAAAACATTTTTAATTTTTTTCTAATATAATAATTTATTATTCTGACATCTTTACATACACGAAATTCTATACAACATTTATATAATATACCTTTGCTTTTAAATTATACAGAACTGAAATTCATATTTATAACTTACTCTGCTTCTGTGTTTATATTTATGAGTTTATTTATAATATAGTTATAATTAACTAAATACAGAAAGAAATACATTAATTCATTTTTCAGTCATCATTCCATATTACATGCAAAATAAAAAGAAAAGTAAAGCTGTCTCACTATACGCCATGTAGGCGCTTGGGGGAGGAATTAATCTATCATTTTTTTATGCTGATAATATTAAACCAAAATAACAACTATACCACCTAAGCAAATGTCAGGATAGCAACTGAATCTACGTCTGCGTCTTTCCAATTCATTATTTATTAATCCTATCATTGTCAGCGTCATTAAATAAATCACGAATAATAATAATCTAAATTTAGTGTTTACTTATGCACATATCTTAAAATGTTACTGGTGATTTCATTGCTATATATTTATATGTTTTTCCTGCGTTCTGACTTGGTGCTTTTGAAAGAATAGTGTTGTAAAATATTTATTCTGTGCGCTGTAATATGATGGTGAAGTCAAATTTTTTGTTTGCAAATGTTGCAGAACACAGAGTGAGAAACACTTATAGATGCCATAAGTACGAAAATTATGAAGTAGTCCCAAGGATTCGTATGAAGTTTCGTAATGAAAGTTCACAAGCGTAAATTAGGAACGTCTTTTTTTAGAAAACAATTTGTTGTGTGTGTACATTAAATAAATAATAAAAAAAACTTTCTCATTTCTGAAATATTATTAGGAAAATTAAAGTTAATTTTGTATTTTAATTTAATAAATAGTTTCTTGTGTTACGAATCCTGTATTCAGGAAAATGTGATATTTTGCAACTATGAATTTAGTGAATCGGTAACAATTTACTTTTATTATCTATTAACTTCTATTCTTAATGTAATTAATGTTTGCAAAAACATAACATTAATATTTTAAGTATTTTCTTGTAGTAACAAAAATATTAAGTGGCAATTAAGAACAGATTTGATTTATTTATAATTCCTAATTTGTTTTCTTTCCATTAAAGGTTACACAAACAAATTAATTAGTCGCTACAATAATAAAATTGTACTAGTACTTACAATTAAATAGCTAACTTAAAAACAAATCTTTAACAGATAGAATAAAATAAACTAAAATATTTTCTTTGTCAAGATTGGAACGAGATGGATTTTGTAATTGTGTCTGCGTATTGTATAGTCCCAAATGACTTAAGTCAATTGTTGAAATACTATATACTTACAAATGTCACCATTTTAGTCTCAAAACTGTGTATTTAAACAGAGTACATAAAACTTGTGCGCTGTTGATAAATCAGTTAACATATTGAAAAAATACTGTTCGCTGGATGCATTTGGTAAACTCCAGTAAATAATGGCTATATTTATATTATAGTAAAAGTAGAACTATACAGAATATTAATTAAAATTAGTCATTTTCTTTTGAATTTACACTAACATCACAGCGAAAACAGACGGAACAGCGTTAGAGAGCATTGTTATCGTGCACACAATGACCTGTATATATAAACCTGCTGGGTTCGTATTACCTCAACTACAATAGCTTATTTGGTCTACGAGTATAATTTAAACAAAGCATTTGCAAGGTTGGTGATAAAATTTAATATATCCCGAAACTCAACAAAAGTTTACGTGAAGAAAGTTTCCATTGACAATATATCCCGAAACTCAACAAAAGTTTACGTGAAGAAAGTTTCCATTGACAATATATCCCGAAAATCAACAAAAGTTTACGTGAAGAAAGTTTCCATTGACAATATATCCCGAAAATCAACAAAAGTTTACGTGAAGAAAGTTTCCATTGACAATATATCCCGAAAATCAACAAAAGTTTACGTGAAGAAAGTTTCCATTGGCAATTCAGTTTTAACTGTTTTGTTATTCGTAGTTAATTTGAAGAACGTTGTCTTTACGTGGGATTTCTGTCTAAGAGTTCAGATAACCGAGACCACAGCCAAAGATTTGACGTGCTATTTACAAACTGTTCATCACCCAAAAACTACGCTACGCATTAACATAACTAACTTAAATAAAATACTGAGTATTGTTACTGTTCCCTTGATGCTCCAGAAAGTGCAACAATTTATATACTGTTATAAAAGAATATATGCGCTCTCCTTAAAATCATGTATCTGTATCTTAACGTCAGTGACATTTTCTGATATCCAAATGCTGATTTAAATCATATTCTACAAATATATTGGTCCCTACGTAATATAATACTTTCCGTTCTCCGATTTTCATTTGTCATCTTAAAATATTTTTCATGGTTGAATTTTAATTCATACGATATATTTATTTTAGTCAAGAAATGCAATCGTGCATATTATCCCTTATTGAAGACGACATTTCTATCGAATCTCTTGTAACATGAAGCATCATATGGAATCCAGTGCACCACCAGTCAATTTTGTGCCATAAAGATTAATAACCTGAAAATAAGATTAAAAATATATTAATTAAAAATATATCTCTGTTGTACAGAAAATTATAATTCACGTTTGGAAATAAGTGGGCGTGTCCACATTAAACATAATTTTTGAAGGGTTAAATTTATTTTCTGTATCATATTTAGCAAGAAGAGATAAGACAAAATTTTTTTAAATAATATTTAATTCGCAAGCTGTGGGAGGAAACTGATAGATAACGTAACTGAAGGACATTTTGTGAAGTTACGTACTAATTTTCTTTATTCAAGACAGGAAGATGGCATTTTGATATAACTATATCCAACATATTTGTCGATATACCCCTGTATCTCTCTATAACTTCTGCACCGGTTGATAAACTTCGTGAAATTATTTTATTCGTGTCATAGCACCTTTTTGAATTCTCGTACTACGAGCTGTAACTCGCTGTTGTGACGCTTAGCAAACTGGAACGTGCACGGTTATGACTCATGACAGATAAAAGACTGATACAACAATACGCTGACTACGCGAATTTGCATGGCGAAAATGGCACAGTAGCGTAGCATTCTGCAATAATGTACAACTCTGCCGAGGCATTTTTCGTAGAATCTAAAACGACAACAATGAAGATTGCATGAAAAATGTATTTAGCTTTTGCAGTTACGTACGAGAGAATCTGTGTTCTACTTTACTCGCTTACAAACTTTGTATGAAACATTGTTATACGTCTGAATAAGTTGTTTATAAACCTTGAAACAATACGAAAATTAAACATATTTGATAAATTTAATGTATTCATAATCAACAATAATGAAAAATTATGAACGTAAACTAATATTTAAGTTATATAATTTATAGTTATTGCAAGAAGCAAGTAAGAACTTTATAATTGAATGGGTCCACATTAATTTTAAAGCAGAGTTAACGTCTGCATGGACAGACCCGTAGTGCGGAGATTAAAATCCACTGTTCCATTACATTAAAGGTTAGTACATTTCGGTGTTTCTTCTATGCCCCTTTTCCACCAAACCCTTTAACTTACGTGATAAATGAAGACATATTGGTCACGGGTCTGTACAGCACCGGCCCTGTCCCTCCTGAGTCGAGCCACACAGCGCGGGACATCAACGATACGCAGGGTCTCAAAGTCCCTGATGCAGAGATCGCAGGCGATAACAGCCCCCGTGCGTCCTGTACCAGGGCTGCAGTGCACCACACAGGGACCCCCACGCATGTATGGCCGGGCCTCGAGCAGGAACGCGATTACTGAGCTCACGTCGTCAGGGACACCCTGTGTCGGCCAACTTACATACCACAGGTGCATCACCTCACGCCACGAATTTGTCTCTAGGTTCTGACGAAAGAAACAAATTGGAAATTAAATATTTCAAGCGTAAAATATATTTTGACGTAAATACGTCTATAAGGAAGGGTCATTCGGCAAAAAAGTGGAACGAAAAAGGGAAATGAAAAAGTGGAACGAAAAAGTGTAACAATGGTTACCTAGGGAACGTCGTCTGTTTACTCGGAATTGTTGTTACCTAGGAAACGTTACATTACATTCAGCTACCACAGACCCATCTTAAGCGTAACTAATTCAAGTTGAATAGGCAATGTCTTAATCAAACTTTACTCAATTGTAAAGCATGTATAAAGGAAATATTTAGAATAAAGCCAATATATAAACTTCCTTTCCGTATAGACGTATTTACGTCAAATTCTCCGGAACCGTGGTTCCACTGACAACTTTTTTTTTAAACTATACAGAAAGATATTGAAAGCGTTATAACTCGGAATATATTACTTGTAAGTTTATCGTCTGTATATCCTCACCTTCAGTTGCAGTGTGGATATGATATACAGCTCCTTGACTTCTCTCTTCTTCAGGGTGATTTGGAAGTCACCAAACAGCCTGTGGCAATCGAGTACCTCTGAAGGAGGCAGGTAATCTGCACATTTCTCCTAAAATAATTTGAACGTAAATTAACAAAAAATTTTGACAATAATCTAAAATTAATAGCAAAAATGTTTATTTGGTTCATACACCATCTTAATGAATATGCTTTCTTTTATATGTGTTGAATTAGTTCTGTATGAAATAAAAAGTTGACTTCCATTTAAAATCACATATGTCCAGTTTTTATCAATTAGTACATTCTGTATATTTGTACATGTTCCTTGAACCACGAAATGTCGGTAATCATTACTAAGTACCACATTACTACTGACGGTGTTGTCCTTAGCCACAACTTTTAAATATTTTCTATTTCAGCCTTACGTATAGTTTATAAAATGTCATCAGTCTCTCTTGAAAAATGTATTGCCTACAACATGAGTGTTTTTCTTAAATAAATCCAAAGATATTTTGTATTATAAATGAATAATTTGCAGTTTGGTTCTGTAACCATAGGACAGATTCATTTTTCAGTACCAAGAAGCTTACGGATTCACGCAAATATTGTATGAATTATAAATAAAGTCTTAAAGGTCAATAAAGAACCATTACTCCATACATTACATTTATGATGTTAAGATATGGTACTTACGACACCATTTTCAACGAGGTCTGTAAGCATTAGTATGACTTTGCTCTGCTGCTCCCAGATCATGCGCCAAAAATCGGTCACAGTGGATGCCAGTGGAGCCTGACACGCGATGTAGTATTTACTTGCATTCTTGGGGCCCTGAAATTGCCATGATAACACAGCGTAAGGAAGTGCTGAGAGTAAGATCTGACATCTACCTAGCCAGAGACAAAACACAAGCTCTTACTGGTATCTAAATTATATAATATGTCTTATTGTTTTGTTCTGTCTCATTGTTTTGTTGTGTCTTATTGTTCTGTCTCATTGTTTTGTTCTGTCTCATTGTTTTGTTATGTCTTATTGTTTTGTTCTGTCTCATTGTTTTGTTGTGTCTTATTGTTTTGTTGTCTCATTGTTTTGTTGTGTCTTATTGTTCTGTCTCATTGTTTTGTTGTGTCTTATTGTTCTGTCTCATTGTTCTGTCTTATTGTTTTGTTCTGTCTCATTGTTTTGTTGTGTCTTATTGTTTTGTTCTGTCCTATTGTTTTGTTGTGTCTTATTGTAGGACCACTGCCACTGGGTAAAAACCCATTTGCAATTAATAATAATACTTACATGAACAAAATTAGCATTTATATATTCGGACAGTGGATCTCCTTCACGTGGAGACAACTGTACCCTTGTCTCAGGAAGGGGTATCACATTGGAGTAGCGGTTCTTGGTGTCAGCTCCTTCGGGAAGCTCATCAACATTGGCTGTCACCTGAGGAATACTAGCATACTCCTCCTCCAACGATTCCCGATTGAGGATAAAATTGGCCAACCCAGCGAAACCCATTGGATGTGTTGGTGAAGACTGAAATTAACAAGAGTAGCTTCAAGGAGATGAAAAACTTCCACATATGTATGATGTATGTTTCAGGATTTGTCCTCTAAATCCACCCCACGCTGTTTCTCTAGACTTGATTCATCGAAGCCGCGAAGTTGTTAGACGCTGTCTGTGAAAACACAGGAATTAAACCACCCACTAAGGTTTTGCATGCATCTCTTCCTGCTAATAAGGTTTTATTAAAAATGTCTGTTTCTATCAGATAGTAGCATTCAGAAGGAGTTTTGCTAATTTATTCTGTATCTCATCTAATTCAGCTAGTGAAATAATCATTTAATATATGCAAATAAACAGCGATAAATTTATTCACAACTGAACTACAAAGTCACTCGTTCGTCAATTTTCGAGCAGACTTGGTACATACATACTCCATAGCTTATTTTATATAACTGGAGAAATACACTTTATTTTTTCATAAACATATCTGCAGTACGTAACTTTTCACATCGCTAACACTTCCAACATTGAGTGACCCTGGAATATGTGTTTCCGTCATTTTTTTTTTCATGAACCAACAATTGAATAAGTTCCGGGTTTTCTCTCTCTCTCCCTCTCTCTCTCTCTCTCTCTCTCTCTCTCTCTCTCTCTCCTTCCCCCGAGCGTCATAGTGCAGCCTGTTCACCTCCCTGATCTATTTGTTTATTTAATGATGAAAAATATATAAATTCAACAATTTTTGTTTTATATATAGTGATACGGTATTATAAAACAGTATGCCGACGCCACAAAACACATGGCGGACCGCGGGTTGAGAACTCATGCATAAACGCAAACTGCGGACAATGAGTTTTATACATTACGAATTATTTGTTTATTTAACGACAGTATTCTTGTTTACATCTGAATGATAGAATTATTGCGAAAGAAGCTATCGTGACCTAATTTAAATAATCCCGGAATTTGCCTGGAGGGACAAAATAAGACGTACAAAGACTCGCTCGGTACTGTCCTGCAGCCGAGGTTTGAATCCGGGACCTCTCAAATACAAAGAAAGTGTGATAACCATTCAGCCATGATATTAAGGAATATTCTGAATGTAATGTTTCCAATGTATCGCCTGTCATGGTTTTCCTTAGTCCCTGCAATAAAACGTTAAGATATTTACGTAAAATAGTTCATTGAAAGAAAGCAAAAATTCTTCCCGTCTCATTCGAAATCATGCTTCGTGTGACCCTATAATAATCAATAGTTGATAAAGCGTCGTTAAATTAAGTAATACTGTTATTTATTGTATGAGATTTGAGGTTGTCATGGAGGTGAATATGTGGATGTTAGTTCTTACTCACTGGATCATCGAATCCCGCGTTGCCGTAGGATCGTTTCGAGTTCCTGACGCCACCCTTGCGCCTGACAGAACCACACACGGAGACGCTGTCTAGGCTGTAGGCGTCCAGGGACACTGGTGTGCAGCGTTGTCCATAGGTGAAACTCTCCTGGCGTTTTCTCATCACAAGCTACGCCCACATCAAAAGGGTTATAACCACTGCCTTTACCTCATTACGCACCCTGCGTTTTGCTTAAACTACTGGTTAATCGTATTCATGAATAACTCCATTGAAGAGGGTCTGCTTCAGAAGCTAATGGTCGCTTAGCTGGTCAAGAAATATGCCGTCGTTTGAGGAATCCGGTTTCATTACCACGTTCAAAAGATTCCACCACTGGCCCATATACTAACCCAAATTAATGCAATCCATAACATCTAATCCAATTTAACTTCGATAGATTTTAATATTATTCTCCTATCCCACACCTAGGTCCTTCGAGTGGTCTCTTCACTTCGGGGTTTCCAACCAAAATTTTGTACGCATTTCTCATCTTACCCATGCGCGAAACATACCTTGCACATATTATTCTTAATCTTACCACCCTTTTATATTTCGTGAACAGTACAAATTATGGAGAGTCTCATAACGTAGTTTTCTTTTCGTTCCTCTTAGGTCCAAATATTTTCCTCAGACACACTCAATCTGTGTTCTTCCCTTAACGTGAGAGAGAGACCAAGTCTTACAGCGTATAAAATTACAGGTTTATATACGACTATCAGTATTTTATTATTTATCGGTGATTAATGACATTTATTAACATTGCTGTCTACGACAAGTATAGGGCTGTACCTAAAAAATACTTACCCAGAGGACAGCGAGTAAAATTAGACACGCGGCTCCGATACAGGAGATGGTAATGGCGGCGATCATCCCCCCACCTATGTCTTCAGAACCGCCATCAGATGTCTGTTCGGCAGTCTGCACTGTGTTAATCTAAAATGACACGAATTTGTTATTCTTTGGGACCTTACTTCAACGCCCTGATCATGGGGTCAGCAAGCACCTCCGAAGCCTCGCAACAACACAGAAGACAGACAACTTTAGTATTAAATTTTTCCGTCTATACATCACTGTGCGTAATTATTTTACTGCAATTAGCCACCTTTCATTCGGCTTTGCGTCACGTTCGCTTACGAGTAATACGGAATATTCATTTTTGGGATAGGAATTCTTTATGGATACTGAAAGTGCAGAGATAACATAAGATTACATTAATATACTCCGTAAAATTTGCTTAATAATATAGTTACATTACCTTACCTGGTTATATATATTTCTGAAAGTTGCAATAGGAGTTTGCGCCTTTGAGGTTGAGGTCTGTAAGTCTACATGCGCCATTCGCTCTGAACTGACTGCTACGAAGTGACGCACGACCGACTTATCAGCGAATTATCGCGAGTCACACTCATTTCTACCTCAGGCCTTCACTTTTAACGTTACTGTGTACGGTTTTGTACATAAATTAAGTAAAACGTAAATTATATTTATTAATCGCTGTTATTTAACTGTCTCCGAAGGGTGGAATTCTTCTCACGTGGTCCAGATGATTACGGAGCCCATAGCTGAACCCCATTTTGAGTCAGCTAAATGTTTTAAATGCGTCATGAACTGTGAAATAATGAGTGATATATCATTTCAAATGAGCAGATTCATATGGCGTGTTCATTAAAACAACCCTAAGGTTCCATAAAAATTGGGAAAATTTCTAACAAGCTAAACTATGTAAGCTTATCAAGCTTAAGCTTATGTTGCGATAGGATTGTTCCAAATTTTACAAAATTAAAAAAATTGCAGTTATATATTCTTAAAATATATAAAAATTTTCGAAAACTTTCAAAATTCAATATATTTTCAAAGAAAAATTCTAAATTTTAAAATACTGCATAAGACTTCCAGATTTGGCAAAACATTTTACAAAATTAAAAAATTGCAGTCAAAATATTCTTAAAATATAAAATTTTTCGAAAACTTTCAAAATTCAATATATTTTCAAAAAAAAATTCTAAATTTTAAAGTATTGAATAAGACTTCCAGAATTGGCAAAACATCCATAGAATATAAAATTATTCCATTTTATTTAATTTAAAAAATATCAAACTTGTGAAAAAATTTCAACATGCGCATATGAAAGAGCTATCGATCTTATTGAAGAGTGTTAAAATATTAATGTAACTACTTACGTTAAACGGTAAGTCTGATAGCCCAAACTCTCTCCAGAACCAATAGAAATCATATGTGAGCTGATGATCGAAGTAGCTGGCTTCGTCGACTAAGTACATCTCGACTTCAATCGAAGGTGACAGATCTGTGGTGGCTCCTAAGCACCGCGTCTCATCCGAGTTCGGCAGAATCACTTGATAAGTCTCTATAAGCCTGCAAAAGTAAGTCCGTATAAAATGCACCGACTGTAACTAAGATAGATAATAGTCTTTGTAACAAAATTGTCGCTCAGATAGTCAAGAAATATATCGTGTATTATGGAACTGAAAAGTTTCGTTATCGTATTCACAAAAGCGAGACACCAACCCCTAAACTGAGCCAGTTGATTCCATTTTACATTCTCACACCCCATTTTAAACAGCGCGTTATTATTCCATCTACGTCTAGTTCTTTAAAGTGCTCTATTCTCCATTTAAATTCTGTAAACATCTCATCTTTCCCATGGGTGCATTTGAAAAGTGATTTTTTTTCATTTCCTGAACTTGGATTTTTCACTTTTCATTTTGAATTTTTGTGAGACAATAAATGCACACAGAATTTTTGTCAGGACAATTCTTTAATAGTTGTTAACTGGACTTTAGTTTAAGGAACGTCGCGAAACAAAAATTAATTCATGTTTAATAGCGAGTTCTTTAATTAAGTTCCGAATCTTCAAATTCTTTTAGCAGATAGTTGTTCTTTCGTGATGTCTTTCCTTGTTACTGTGATACTGGTCTAAAAAGTAAATAAGAATATGCATTTATATCTTCAGTGCTGAAGATTGAGGCAGTATGTTCCTCCGAAACGCTGGTGTCTGCTTACAAATCCACAGCCCAGGAGACTGGCATCAGCATGGAATTACCTTGTTTCGAAAAAGATTTCCTTGCCCCGTTCCTATCTCCTTCGATATTGACGCCTACACACTTACGGGAGGGTTCGTAAACAACAGCCAGGAAACCATTACCTGCCATTACTCCTCATGAGCTTTGTAACAGACTGCTTGAACTCGTCGAGATGCTCACAGAAATCAGACCAGGACGCATTCACGGAAAGAATCAAATAGAAGGGAACATTGTACGCTGATGGTAGCGTAGTTGAATCTGCATCCCATTCAACAGCGCCAGTACTACTGCTCCAGACGTTGGTCTGATCGCTTCGGGGAGTTGAAAATGTCTCCACGTCATCAGCGTCTGAGAATAAAATATTGTATAATTTTATTACATTTCGTATAAATCAGCGTTTATCAACCTATGGTACCCGTACCACTGATGGTACGCGAGCCAATGTTGAGTGGTACGCGAACTACGTAAGAAAATCAAACGACAACATGCTACTTTATAATTAATGGTGGCAGGTATCGACGCCATTTGATAATCGATAATTGATGGAAATTCATGTAAACAAGGTATTCAAAAAAGATACGAAAGAGGTTTGAATTGCAAGAAGGCTGTTGCACGGAATTTACGTGAAATAATAGTTAGGATAGTGGATGAAATAGTGATATATCGTGAAACTAAAATTAGTAGAAATAAATTTTTATAGGGATTGTTTCGTTCGAGCTGCGTGTAATAGGGGGAAAAAATGTAATGACTAATCAACAAACGTAATGAAAAAAAAAGCTTGATGCAGAGGACAGAAGAATTTCGATGCAGATGAATGGAAGAGAAGTCTAGACCATGATTTTCCGGAGTTTACAAAATTGACAGCAGGACGGAATTTGGAAAGAGGAGTTATGATCGGCGGTTGTTGAATATGAGACTGAAGAAGCTGGGAATACCATGAAGAAGGCACAGGAGAAAAAAGACGACGTCATTACTTACTACTTGTGCTGGTTTGAATTTCATATGAACCAGTTGATGAAAAGTCTGCTTCTGCGGTGTATGTGCCAGACTTGTCGTCAAGAGTGGCTGTCTCCGGTGTACCACCTTTCTGGGGCTCTTCGTGGATGGGGTACGGTTCGTTACCGTCACCCGATATTACAGAAAGTTTCCCGGAACTTTCAGTATCATCCACTTGAAAATTGGCTTCCGCATTTTTATTCTGTCCTTCCAAATTGCTGTCAGAAATGTCCCCTTGATTGTACGCACCCTCTGGACTGATGACTTCTGTCCGAGATTCGTCTCCAGACCGAATGACATCCTCTTCCGGTACTTTTTCGAATGTATTGTTACCACCTTGCTTGTTTTCATCCACATCGCCTGAATTACTGACTGAGCCATGAGACATCTCGAGGTTTATCGACTCTTCATCGTCGTTTTGATTGTCATTTTCTCTTGTTGTGCTTTGAAACGGGCGTTCAGTGGTGGATGTAACAGTATTTTCATCTGCTGCTGGTGTGGACAATAAGTTATCATCTTCTGTTGATAATCTGTCGAAAAACGAACCCTCTGTACCTGCGTTTTCGGACTCCAGATTTGTTGATTCAAGATTCTCCGTGGTGCTATCAATAGATTCAGTTGACAGTCTGAAAGCGTCATCCGTTGTAGTTTGTGTTACAGCTGTATTTGCTTCTGATGTAGGAAAGAAGTAAGATTTATAACTAATATCTTCTCTGCCCGTGTATAAACTAGTTGACATGTCAGCACTTGTGATAGTTACTGGAATGATGGTTTCAGTCTTCTCATACCCGGAATCGGAGGTTGTCAGGTCTTTGGTGTCGATCATGACCTGATGAGGCGTGGAAGATACTTCGTCTTCAGTGGTAGGCTCCTCGGTTGTTTCGCTGTACCGCTCAGTCGTTGGGGCATCAACCTGAACAGAAGACAGCCTGTTTTCTTGCATGCTCGATGGTTGTGTTAACTTCTGAGAAAGAACGCCACTGGTTCTTATTATCGGCCTGAGTTTCGTTGACTTTGGTGATGTTAAAGTTGGCTCTACGTTTTCTACGTCGGAAGCAATAGTCGTGGAACCTGTAATTAAAAATATAAAATTTAGATAAACTTCGTAACCTGAAACATTATTCAGGTTTTACACAGCCCTAAAAACATATTTTTTTAGCAGCTTTGTCGTATTTTGCCCTTAGTTTATTACACAAGTTGATGGAAGTTCTGCGTACGATGTGCGTAAGATGCTAATATAGACTTCCACTACAGACCTGAATATTTTGTTACGACATGACCAAAACATCGTATCGTCGCCATCTTTGTAATTTTAAACATTCTCATACATAATTCATGCATGACTTGTGGCTTCATTTATATATAGCCGGTTTCTATGCTAAATGTCACATTCCAACCATAGTTTATTAATTCTCGCGGTCACGAGGAAAATAAAATGGCATTGTGGCATTCCTGTTACATTCTACAGAAAGGCTTAGAAATTTTAAAATATTCATCATGGAACAACATCTCAGGTTCGTACATTAAATGACGCCAGTGTATGTCATGCATGAGGAAAGAATTTAAAATTAATTCCGACGGTGGTAACTCTGGTAGCAAGAAATTCAAACGAAACTATGTTGACGCCTGTGGCGGGGTCTGGCAGAGTCTGCTGGAGTCAGGCGGCCGGTTTTGTGTTGGGTGCATTTGGAAAGAATCCGGCTTCACGCGAATTTTTTCTTCGCAAATAAATTATTTACAAATTTATAAATACTTTCGATTCGATTTGCAAAAAAAAAAAAAAAAATAATAATAATTCTGCGATAAACTGTGTTATTTTTCAACACAAAAAATGTTCGTTTCCGTCATGATACGCAGATAATTTACCTTGTTCCTCTGAGTTCCACGGTCTTCTGCCCCTTGTAGGATACCACCGCCTGACTTGTGCGTCCGACGTGGAGTTATCCTGGCGTAAAACCCGTGTCTCTCCGTCGGGCCCCTTTCTACTCACTAAAGCCCAAGCTACCGGTGTCGACAGTTTGGAGAAAGGTGATGAGGCATTCGTCACACCTCCTGAGGCATCACTCCTTTGGCTTCCGTAACGGGCCGATCCACGATTCCGTTTTGCAGGCGTATATACGTTATTTCTAACATAAATTATGTCATTTCCTTCGTTATTATCAGTTCCATTCGGGAGTGGCGTTCGTCTTGCGAAGACCGGCAACCCCCTTACAATAACATTACTTTCTGTTGTCAGATTTCTTGATGAAACCAAAGCAATGGACGCTTCGGTGCTGGTGTGAGGGCGTCGTTTGGAAGTCATCCGGCTCCGAACGGCCTCTGTGTTGACAGAGGGGCTTCTAGTAGAATTTCTGACAGATGATGATGACTGGACGCTGGCATCTTCCGCGTTGCTGCTTGCCGTTGTATAAGGTCGGCGGTAAGTTAACGTTCTACCTCTTGAACTACTGGTGTACCCCACTGTAGAACTATCTTCTTGTTCCACAGTAAATCCGTACCCAGAAGTCGGATTTGTGTTGTTCTGAATGTTCCTGGCATCGGCTGTAGTTTGAGACGACTCCTCTCCGATATCTGCCGACGCTGTGCTGGATTTTACCTGCAACTCACTATTACTTGTTCCATTGCTTAGCAAATTATGTCTTGCTTTGGGTTTCTTTATCGCATCATCACTGTTGTAGTTGTTCTCGGAAGATAAAGAGAGTGGAGTCTGGGAAGATTGTTCCAGGCCATTCGTAGAATTCTGTTGGCCACGTCCGGACACTACCATCCTGCTACCTCGGTTGATGTTACCTTCTTCAGAAATGGGACTAACTGTGTTGAATTTCAGATCATCGACTGTTATATCACCGCTGCTGGAACTCGTTATTGTATCTTCGTTGGTATACTTCATTTCGATATCGATTGGTGCTAATTTTGTCTCATTCGATATCACGCATGTGATAGGCCCATCGATTGTTACTGTAACATTTTCTGTGTCTGAAGAACAGTTTCTTGGTTCATGAGATCTAAGGATGGATCGGTCCGTTGTGGATTCCGATGTTGTACTGTTTTTGTCATCAGGTGTCCCTGTATTAATATTCTCTGTCGCATTCTGTTCGGCTACCGTGGTCAGATGAGGCGAAGACCGCTCAGAGGAACCTAACGATTCCAAAGATACTTCGCCCACTTTTGAGTGTCCGTCAGTCGTGGTAGTCTTGGAACTGTGTGTATCGTTTCTCGAATCTGTTGACACAGATTCATAGTCAGGGTTTATAGTTGAGTTTGTGTCATTTAAGACGTAATATGTGGTTCGATTTAAATCAGGCTCAATTTTTGTGTAAACACGAGACCAGTCAAAGTCAATGTGACTTCCATTCTCTACCACAACATCTCTCTTCACAGAGTTATTAAGTATTGAATCGTTGTATACGATCGAGAAATTACTTACAAACTCCAGCGCAACTTTTTCATCTGTCTTCTCTGTTGGGTCTCCGGGTGAAGGTAGGCGCTCAGGTATGAGAGCCGTTTGGTGTCCATCCATCCCCTTATCGCCATATCCCGGTGTCACTTCTCGGAACCTCTGCTCGTCCATTTCTTGAAGGTTTTGTCGAATTCCTTCTGTCATTCTAGCGTGAAAATCGTCAAACAACTTTATTCTTGGAGTTGTTAGGGGAACATCGAAATTCGTAGATTCTGCTCCCAATTGACGTTTGTCAACAAAAGACGATTTCTTTGGTGCACGGATAGTACTGTCGTTAAAATCATCGCTGCCAAAGTATGAATCATAACCGATATCGTATGGCGATCTTGTTGTGGTTAAGTACCTCAGTACTTCCGCGTGGAGGCGTCCTTGAAGAACGTCATCTGATTGAAATGAAGCCACTGTTTTACCTGTAGAAGTGCTGGGAGGCGCTGGTGTCGTGGGGTTGTTACAGGATCCTCCCTTTGTGCAGTTTTCTTCTCCTCTGACCTGAAACTTCTTCTGTCTGACCTTGGCAGCATCGGTGCTGTTGGATGATGGGAGGCCTGCCGCCGTAATACGTCGGATATAACGTTCCCCTATCTCTGCACGTACCTCCCAGCATCCTTGCAGAAGAAGGAGTAAGCCCAGCAGCGCCACAACCACTCCTGTAAACATAAAATAATCAAATATGAGATTTGAGGTTTTCGTGGCAGTGAAAATGTCGAAGTCGGTCTTATGGTTTGTAATGAATATCTTGAGCACGTGTATGTAGACATCAATTTTTCGGAGGAACGTACCGCTTTTATCTTCAGGACTGTAGAGAGATACTGACAGCATCTTTACAAAAACAAACATAAATTGTTGTTAAATTAAACAAGTGACACGCGTGTGAGTTCTCGGTAAGAAAGGCTTAAGTCAAACGTAAGTTGTATTGACTTAAGCCCTTCTTTATTTTATTTAGTGTTCTGGTCCATATGAACAGGATCCTTCCATCCTTCTCTCGGACTGGGACCTGTTCATATACGTTCTTGGCAGATGATCCAGAAGTGGTTTGCCATTGCCTTCTTCTGTGTGTGAATGGAGTAATTGTTGGGATGCCACGGAGAAACCGGAAAAGCCCCCGGAGGAAAACTCCGTGTTGCCTAGACCACGGCCTTGCCCAACACAAGTTATAAATTCGGTCAAAAGATATCATTGCTTTCCACAGCTCAACACACTACGAATATTAATAATTTTAAGTATTACAGAATATTTTATTGAAGTAAAATTCTCCCTGTACTTAATTAGGCACCATTCAACGAAGATGTATAGAGGAGTGGCGGTATAGCTCCTCGCATTCTTAACCTTGACGCTATATTTAAGTGAGGGGTCAGATTAACGCCATGGCCCCTCTTATCCCGTGAGATGGGGTAAGACGCCATAGATCTGTCTGGACATGGTAGAGAAGAGACGAACCCTTGTCCTTTCTGAGTGTAGTCTAAGTTTGTCTGCCCTAATGAATATATATTATTGAGTAGCGTCGTAAGTTTATCTAAACCACAAAAGGATTTATTGACTTATTATGCATGTATTTCTAGGTTTAATTTAGCCACCGATGCGCTATTCTAACCCGTGACTATGGTAATGGTAAGAGATGCTTGTTCCGTTATGGTCTGGCTCGCTGACTGTCATGACTGTCATGACCGTAACTCCGTGAAGAAAGTTAGAACCCGGAGTGCCTTTTGCGACAAAAAAATCAGAACATATTAGGTTGGAATCTGTTGCCAGTGGCATAGACATTATTTGTTGGACGACGAAGTCCTGTGAATGTAATGAGAAAGTTTCTGTCCTTCATTCAGAAAGTGTACGCGCCTCTCCTGCATATAAATATTGGTGTGAATGACGAATAAAATTATATGTGAACATATTAAAAGCTACATAAGGAGTTTATATCACTGTAAACAATTTCGTTCATACATTTCTTCAAAATGTCGGATACTGAGAGAGATACACAGACAAGAGCATTCCGCAATGTGTTTTCGTTAGAGCTTAAATAAAAAAAAAACTTGTGAACAATTTAAAGGCCGAAAACGAAGTATATTTGTCAATGGTGATATCAATCTGAGATGTCAATATACTTAATTTCACTTACATGATTCTTAGTTTTCTGTTTAAATGAGTGACAGTTGACTATACCCTATAAAAATCATGTTTATTCAGCTATATTTATTAGGTAAGACTCAGAGTAACAAAATAAATTCTATAAAGAATTTTAACATAAGATTAGTGATTAATTGCGAAACTCTGACAATTTTAGTAATACCCTAACACATGTTTAGAGTAAGATATAAAATAAATAAAACAAATAAATGGTTGTATTGAAGAGATTACATAAAATTGAGAAATAAATATTCCATGCTGGTACTTCTAATTACATTTCTAAGTTTTTAGAAATATATCTGATATTTAATATTTCAGTGTCGTTAAATAACCAGTACGTGCCCTACTGTGTGTGAACCTCGACATCGATCGCATGGATCTTGGCATTTAGGTCTTGACAGGACCTAGTGCACGTCAGAAGTCGTGCTGTGTACCGACCGCGTGAACTGCAGGAAGGGGTTCACCTTGGTGCAGTAGGTGTTGCCTACATGTATCGCGCAGGGAGAGGCTCAGACGGGATAACGTGATCTATAGCTAGGTGAACGCCTAAAGTCCGTAGGAACTCAACCGTTACTCCATTATGTTCAACACAATGTCTCAGAGACTGCGAACATATGAGTTAGAGCAGACTCGAAAAACAAAAGTCCGTCCTGCACAGTGGCGCGATAAATACCTTCCCACTTAAAAAGAAAATATTATTTTAATTCAGACTTTAAAGTTAATGACCCACTCTACTGCAACTACAAGTGAAAAAAAAAAGATTTAATTTCTGGCGAAGTTGGGAGGGGGGGGACAATTTTGTAAAATAGATTAACAAAAATAATAAATTATTTTCGATCAGTTCAATTACAAGTAGTGAGAAGGAAATTCTCATGACACTACCAGCATTAAGATCTAGTCTTGGCTCAAAAGTAATTTTAAACTGTGTTTAAATATGAAACTATTTGTAGGAACATTATATCCATTTATAAATTAAAATAAGATATACAAGTTTCATATAATGTTGAGATTTACGATACAGAGCACGAGAGGTCCATTTAAAATTCAACAGGGAATTATTTATTTCTCATCTTAATCCTGTACCTTCATTTTCCCTTTCCCTATCCCTTCTGGGTATTTATCTCCTTCTCTTCTTATTCACACATCTCATTTCTTTAACTTTCCGACAGCCATGTTTATTATTATTATTGAATAACTGTTTGAAATTGTTTGAGAAACAATTCATAAATAAATTAGAAGTCATTAGCTTATGTTTCGCGCAGATAAGTGCACTCTCAGTCATCAAATTTGCAGTAGTGAATCTGCAAATCCGTAAGTGCTAAGGACCTGAATTGCATTAAAGCTCAGTCACGTATTACGGAAAAGCGATACTCATTCCATGCAATCTGATGGATGAGTTTTAGTTGAACAGTAGACGAGGCGTCCTCTTCTGTGCAAACTGTATCAAAATTAATGCAAATTTATTAGTATAATTCCAGACAAATTGCTTTTAACCATACAGGCGCTCTCTGGCTTAAGAATCCTTAGCACCCAGTAAGTGTTTGTACCTGGCTAAATAAAAGAGTGTGGACTTCGGAGCGCTGAAGATGACCAATTTCATTTTCCCTATCGCTGTTACAAATATAATTTAACTTGATATAACGTCGATTAAAACGTACCAAGAGCCGGTTGGCGTTTTATTTTCGTTCGGGAGCTAGCCGGTTCAGAACCGGCTGTTGGACAAAGGTTTTCGTAGATTCCTTAAACCTTTTAGTTTTTTTATAATAACTTATAATATGCCACGACCGCTTCCTATCGCATAGCATCCTATTCATTGTCATAACCATCATACAGCATGCCCCAGGCCTCTTCATTACCTCTGTAGCTGATAGTGCGTCGTAAGATAACCGAGTAAACATTGAATCAACATTTAGAAATATTTCGTTTCTACCTTCAAGGTGAGATTTCTGTGTAATGACGGGCCACTCTCTGGTACGCGAGGCTAACGCAGATGAGAATTTACAACTGGAATTTCTGTACACCATTATTTTGCTGAATATCCAACATAATCATTCACTGTACCTCAGTCTTGATTAGATTCTGAATCTCCATAAAATCAAAGGTCTTTCTATAGTAAGTTTCCTCTTCAGAAATGGAATACGCCCACCACTGTCACAAGTAAAGAAGGCGATAGCAGAAACCTATCCCCACATCTTCAACCAGTTCTGAGCTAAGTCTTCTAGTATCCTCCATGTCTTCAGCTGATCAACAAATTTCCCGCCTCTTATGGAAATCCGACGTTCGTCATCGTGTTCATAATGACCATGACTTATTCCTACCCTGAACCAGATGAATCTAATCCGCTTTCTCACGCTATATTTCTTCAACATTATATTTTAATTAGTCTTCCTTCTTGCGCCTAGGTCTCTCTCTCTCTCTCTCTCTCTACTCATCTGGTTTTCAGATTGAAATTTTGTTGTTTCCAATGTCTTAAACGCGTACTACACGCCATATCCATCTCATCGTTGATTTTATCACTTTAATAACATCTGGCGAGAAGTACAAATTGTGAAGTATTTCTCATTTCAATGTTCTCATCCCTGTCTTTAATCCTCGCTCATATTTTCAAAAAGCCCCCCTCAGAACTCTGTTCTCAAACGCCCTCGGTCTATATAATTCACTTGCGGTAAAAAGAAGTTTCACAGTCATAGAAAACAAAATGTAAAAATATAATCTCGTAATGTAAATACATTACTATTGAATATACCCGATCTATGGTACTCAAATATAACACTTGCGCTCATTTCAGACATTCACAAAGAAGAGGCCTTTTATTTCGCATTCAAATGTAGATTTACATTCGTATTCTTCGGATGCTTACCTGATAAAAGAGTTTCTACATTTCACTGATGAACGTATGACATGAAAAAACCATATTCAAAAACATCGTGGCCAACCTAACCACAAAAAATATCTCTCCAGTATGTTCGTTTTACTTTTTTTTTTTTTAGACGTTGCAAAAACTTCAGACGACTTTCATGCATTCAGCCGCTAACAGATGTTTCCTCCAAGAAATGTAACAGTCACTGAACTCACCCAGCGGCACTGTAACTCCTGGCTTCATCGTCTGTGTCCGTTCTCTGCCTCCGTCTGATAGGAAAGGCTCCGTCTGGCTACAGGAAGTGACGCCATGAAGCTGCTATGATTAGTGACTGCGTACTCCTGGCATCTCGCTGCGGGGGAAAAAAAAGAAAGTTATTCCTTAAATAATCAAGACTCAATATTGTTCTAAATACCCAGACCATTTGCCATTCGCTCGGTTTGACAAGTTGTGACGGACATTGATCTGTCTTCATGTAGTTCTCGCCAACTGGAACGACTCTTTGTGAGGGTCCATGAAAAAATAGACTATTCTTTGTTCCAGTACCAGAAACTGTTAAATTGAAGAGAACATTATGATATCGAAAATTATTTCACTTATTCCACTATAAAATGCTAGTTGTGGTACAGCTAGACGGAGATTGGACATATCAGAGAGATGAAGCAATCTCTGAGCGCTGTTGTTTACTTGATAGCAGATTTCCGACAGTATTTAGGTGAGAAATGTCTTAAATTCGACTATCATCACCGGGACTCGAACCCAGGACATATTTTCGCACTTTTTATCGCACTAAAATTTTCCCCCCCATTTCAAGGCATAAACATGCCAAGCTTGAGGAAAGTTTATGTGCCCCCTTCTATAGCCATAAGGAAACATACATATACATATCTCGGGCGCAATCGACCGGAACGTGAAGTTAACAATTCATCTCAACTTATTTCCGAGGTTAATAATGAGCAGTGCATACCACAATTACCTCCCATATAATTTCAGTAATTTGTGCTCAGTTAAGCAGAGGAAATGCTTTCTTTACTTTGTCCGTTCTGCTTTAAGTAATCTGCAACATGGCTACCGAAGTCTTTCAAAGCCATTCAGTGAATTAGGCTACATCGGAAGAAACAGCCTTTTCACGAATTATCTGCATTCCGGAGTCGAGACAAATGAAGAGAAACGAGCGTAAGGCGTGTACCCGCAGGCCGACATTACTTCTGCATGCAAGAAATCTATAAGTGTGTCGCTAAGAAAAAGGCATTTCATTCACAAACTTCATAAGTGACAGTGACTTTCAAATATAGTGTGAAGACTTCGTGGATTGCAACTAAGTCCAAGTTAGCACGCAAAGCACTCGTTAGGTATCGAGGATTGTAATTCGGGGAGATGAGTCTCATGAAAAATGTCTACCCTGAAGATGGAGGCGAAAGGTTTCTCCGAAAAGTTATAACCCATAACTCATAACCTAGAATATCATATTTTTCCATCACCTTAAAAACCTAGAATATTTTCAATTAATCGTTTTACCAGTGTCTAAGCAGCATGAGGCAATTCGAAACATTCAAGACCTCGGCATTATTTTTTTTATTTAGTGTTCTGTCTGACGACAGGTCCATATGAACAGGATCCTTCCATCCGTTTCTCGGACTGGGACCTGTTCATATACGTTCTTGGCAGATGATCCAGAAGTGGTTTGTCATTGCCTTCTTCTGTGTGCGAATGGAGTAATTGTTGGGATGCCACGGAGGAAAACTCCGTGTTGCCTAGACCACGGCCTTGCCCAACACAAGTTATAAATTCGGGCACCGCCGGGAATCGAACCCGAGACCCCCCAGGATTACAAGGCCAGCGTTCTAACCGCTAGACCACCGTGGCGGTTCCTCGGCATTACGTGGATGTAATTGGTCCACTTCACATACAATTTCTTTTGGTACACATTCTCAGGGCGAAGGCGATGGAGACAGCATCTCTGAAACGTCGGTCAACGCAACATCATATCATCTCTGTGATTTCCAGTAATATTTCCAGGCAACGACTTTGGAATGCGGGAACAGAGTTTCAGTTGAGTGCTTTCACCGTGACCTCGCTTAGTAACCGTTAGTGACAACACGTATTTTTACTCAGTTCTCTGTCCGGTCATTTAATTATCAGACTTCCCTTTGTTCACGTGTCGTGACGACAATTTAACTGGCGTTTCCATTAATAGGATAGCCGTTAGCAACCAAGCCAACCAATTAAAACAACTTCCTTTAAGAACACGAAACTTCCCTTCTGGACGGAAATAAACTCTTCTGTTGCACTTAATAAGCAAATTGCATGCACAATGGAGTTTTGCCGTTTTACCGACCAGAAGAGCAGGTGGCTGGTAGGACCGGATGCGTAAATATTTAACTACAGCATATGAGAAAGACCCTCCTCGTTCAAAAGCTGAGTCATAAACGTATTGTGTCAGAAACAAATGACGGGAGATTCATATTCACCAGCTCAGAGGTCACATCAGAAATATCCTGTTGTCAGGTACATTTTGCTTAGAGAGCTTCAGTGCCTCTGACTTCCGTTCCAGAGGAACAGACTTTATATTCTGGCAAAGTCCGGTGAACATACTCGTATCTTTCCAGTGTATAATTTATTTTCTCCGATGTTCGAAATTGATTGATATTTATATAGGTTCTGCTTGCTGAATTTTTAAGATTTTCGATTCCAATTCGTCCATAACTGACTTACACAGAATTATACGATACAGCTTTCAAACAGAATGTAATATTTATACGGGTTACAACCTGACGGTATAATATGAATTGTATAAGGAATAAATCGATTATGTAAATCTTTTATACGTCACACTTTGCGATATGGGCTAGACAGTATTGCAGAGAAATTCTGTCCTGAAGAGCATTGGCTTTCAATAATACGTGCATCCAGAATGGAACTGACTAGCCGAGGAATGTCTCTTAGTTTCTTCTCGAACTCAGGACCCTGAACGTCTAGAGTCATATCTTTTGCCCTATTTCTTACTGTGGTCCTTTATTATAGGAAATAGATTTAATTTTTAAGATTGCTGTCTTCTGGGTTATTGCGCCGTGTAGTCTGACCACAAGGCGCAATAACCCAGAAGACAGCCATCTTCAGACTCACCGCTCTGAAAACCTCAATTTTCTTCAATCGTTAATTTCGGTTGCTTGTATCTTACTTGTTTGCCGAGTTTATACTTTTCGTCAACTGCGCACGTTACACAACGTTGAACACACTGATGATTATAAACGGTGTTGCAGAAACCACAGTGATCTACTTCAAGTTAGCCCTTCATGTTCCGGTCCCAGCAAACCATCATCATCATCTGGAATCGTCATTACATAAAATACAAGACTAACAACAATTATCACAATTATTTTAATTCCAACTTGGTTATGTTTCACAGACAGGATGCAATATTTTAAAATAAGAATCCATCTCAATATTAACCTTCCATTACGCTTAGGTATCTCAAGTTTTTCTACCAAAATTTTTGCATGCATCTCATCTTTCCGATGAGTATTGGAGACCTTTAATAACCTTATTAAATTTTATTTCTAACTTTCCGCATTTGAGTTTCATCTAAACTGCGCGCTCATAGCTTCGAATTCCAGCCAGAAGAGAGCAGTAAGTGCATCATATCCTTCCCCTGGAAGGTTTTCGTTCTTACTATACACTGTCTGTCAGATAATGGCAACTCTCAGGCAGCGCTGTTGCAACGCTGGAGAAAAACATCTCGCAAACAAACATTACTCAACATTTATGCTGTAATCTGCATTCTGCGAAACAGACTCCAATGACTGCAGGTATAAAAACATTCCATACCTGAGAAGATTTAAGGAGACTTCTTCTTTTCCCCTTGCTTTAAAGAGACGAAGGATGTTATGAACCGTGTGTTACAGCGTTATGCAGAATTACAGCAGAAAATTGTGCCGAAACCATTAATATCTTTGTCGTTTAGGTTCATATTTTAATATAAAACATCTCTACTTTTGGGCGGTGCCCTCAGAAAAGATAAAGGTTCGTTCAAGTCAAAAAACGTCGTGCAATCATCACTTCTACGATTAGCGAAATTTTTATATGGGAAAATATTTTGTAAGGCTTTAATTTCGAATCCCGATTACATTTGGTGTGATGTGATTTTAGGTTCTTAAATTTTGTAATAAACTACATTGAATTTTATAATGGTGATTTTAATATTGTATCCTGTCGTCCTAGCCATTTCAGAAAATTGGGACTTTGAACTTTTATAACTTGTAAATATAAATAATATCCTATATTTAACTAACATTTGTTAAGATTTGTCAGCTGCTGACGAGTGCTGAAGAACTTAACAGGGTTTTTAATATTCTTTGAGTAGGTATTTAAATATTAAGAGAACTCGCCTTTTAAAATACCTCTGCAACTTTAAGTTCCAGGGGATGTCAGTCATTAGACAATGGGGTAGTCAACTCGCGTCAGGTCAGGTTCACATGGGCGTAACAACAGGTGTCACATTGTCTGTCGCCTGGCTGCACTTTGCTTCGCTCCACAAAGTAACCGTTTCACGGTGATAAAGCTACTCATTGCATTAATGTCATATGACAGTAGGTCTACTGTGTCAGACTCCCGGCTTTTCGTCTTCAAGGGCAGATCCCTGAAGACGGATGAAGTATCCATCTGCTCTACTCTCATGTGGAAAAGAAACACTGATTAGTGTCCAGAAACACTAACTTTTTATTGTGTTCAATCCACGGAATAAAACGCTGTGCAGATTATAATGATGATGTTGTAAGTGACGTTGAAGACAATGGAATCATTCTTGCGTAAACCAACGTGTAAAATATGCCTACCTTAAAAGAAACGTCGAGAATACATTTATGTCGTGACACACTTATACCTAGCAAAGAAACTGGAATATCATTTGTGATATTTGTACTCAATTCAACTTTGGACAAGATGGTTACCATAGAGACATGTCACAACTCTCATAAAACCGCTTGCGTCTGATGCAACGCTGTACTTGTACTTTTTAAGTTCAAATCACCAGTCTTCTCTAGTGCCGAAAACGAGGATAATTAAAATATATTTAAAAATTTTCGTAACCCAGAAATTTGCCACGTCGAAGGCAAGTGATTTTATCATTCGTTTTTAATTAGGGTCTAATATCAATATACATTATACTTCTAAAAAAATACTTTCCTGTGCAGATACATTGCAAATGTAGATTTAAGAAACGTTAAAACTATATGAAACCCAATGTAAATTAATCTAAATTGTATTGGAATTGTTTTTCAGTGCGGTAGATACTTAACAAAATGAAAGGAAAATGTTTTCATTACTAATTGGGAAGTTCTTATCGTCACTTTATGACGGCTGTTTCAAGCTTTAATTTTATGTAATAAACTTTTTTTTAAAACGGACTCTTGAGAAATTTTGAAATCATTGTCTTAATGTATATATATATCTCTGGTGTATTTAAAATATTTGTATATATACTGCACCTTTAACGTTTCGTGTTTCTCTAAAACATTTGTTGGTGTCATTACAACAGTGTTTTCTAAACTAAGGTCTAACAAGTTCATGAAGTATTCATAGCCTGAACTTCGATTACAATTCCCTCCCACCGTCAGCAACTGTGTAGGTGGCATAGAGATTTATATTCCTGTCGAGGGGCTATCTCCTATCGATTGTCGCTAACGCGAAGCGGTTTGCATATCTTATCACTTAGATCAAATTCCACATGCTTTGTACGTTCCCATTTCGGGAGATTAATATCGAATGATGTTACCACGTTCCATCGTCTCTCTAACAAAAATCATGCGCTGTTCCTATTATATATTCGTGGTTTACTTAAAAATGCAGTCAATACAACATCGAATGACAGAAAAATTGATTAGAAATAATGTTAAAGAAAGTGGTCTTGGCCTAATTTAAGGTTCTATCCCGGCAGACACGTGGAGTGGCTGAGAAAATTACACTGGTTGTTAAAATATGTGGTACATATAATTACCACTGGGTATAAAATCGTTTTAAGTTCCCTTAGTCGTACTGGATCGTCTTATCATTATATCCGTTAGACGTGTTACGATTTACGCTGTGAGAACTGGTTTACCGCGATGTAATATGTTCTGTGAACAAGAATATTTAACTTATCACACATTTTTACGTCTCTAAAGTCTGAAACAAAATGTCATCATATAAACATCTGCAACTACTAATATCTACTTTTGTCAACGTGCGTCTGAACCGTTATAATTCATAGTAAGACAGAAACAAAGAAAGAGTACATTAGAAACGTCACGCAAATTCTCGCAAACTGAAGGTACACGGCGCTGAATTGAGGTCACCAGGTCAATCCTATCGGTGAAGATGCATCTCGATTTCTTACAGCCCCTCTATGGTTTCAGAGACTTACTGGCCAGTGTGAAGGCAATGTTTACATTCTGTTGTACGGAATTTAAACTTCCATTACTATTATTCATAATAAATATTACAATCTTTATTGTTATAAAAGTATTGAAAATTCCTAGTATTATACAGAGTGTCCCACGAGTCTAGACACATATGAGAACTCTGCTATTTGACAAAATACGGGGAAAAATATGGAGATAAATGTTGTTGCAAAATTATTTGTTTGCAATCTCAAGTGTTGGAAGTTTTAACCAAGGACGATCTGTCACGACGCAAACTACAACTTGACGTAAATTTGAACTTTGAATTTGTCATTTGTCTAGTGTACAGATAACCGAATAAATCTGTCGAGCACAGAGAACACGATATAAGTTAATATCTGCTTATTATATTATATTTAATTTCAGAGTAAACGTAAAGAAGATACGTAAGCAAATTTCGACAGAAAAATAAACAGAAAGGACATTAAAATAGCTCAGTGTTTTCTTGAGTACAAAACCTTGAAAGAGGTCAAAATAATTATAATTAATGGAACATTCACGCGTGTTTACCACAGTGAGTAGGTTGGACGACCAGAGACTTTTCTTTTCCGCCCCCCAAGGCTCTGTCCCCGGGAATAAATCAGCCAGTTCAACTACATGTACTGCTGTGGTTAAGAATATGTGGAGCTATACCTCCAACCCATACGTCTTCATGAAGTGGTGATTAATTAAATACAGAGATACATCTTTGTAGCATAGTAATTTATTAATCTTTAGGCAACTTTGCCCTAGAGTTTATGCTGGTAACTTTCAACTTTTTTCACATACACTATCAAGTATTTCTGTAGATGATTTACGTATGTGTACGTCTGAATATAAATTTTAACATTCAGTGCAGTTAGAAGTAAATTTCTTTAGATTCTAACAGCTGCAAATGGTCGCTGTTGTATTTTGTTACATAACGTCAGCAAAATGTTATCCCTGAGGCTTTGTATCTTAAAACTCTCAATGTCAAAGAGATCTGAAACCTGTTTAGTTACATAGTTCCTTGAGAAACGCTCTTAAAGAGGAAAAATACGAAGTACTTCAGCCACATCCGCTGTTTCCACAGAAAGCAAAATCCCCCAGGGCTGTGTTAAGTTAATTAATGCGCGTTTGCTACACTTTTAAATTCTTTAATACCAGACGTTTCTTACGTATATATGAACTATGTACAGTCCGTAGACTGTCATGCTATATGAAAATATATCCTGAGATTGTATAGTGTAGAATGCAGGTAATGGTGAGATTATTACAGTCGATAATCGAGAGGTTTGTGGCAAAGAGATATCGTGACTTATTTTAAGGTTCTGGCGCAGAAATTGCTTGGGAAAGCTGAACAAATGCATAAAAACCATAACCACTTAAATAGTCTAAAACAATTAATGTTTTATTAATTTTTAAATTTGTGTTCCTTTAGCTGCCCGAAGTAAAGGCTCGTCTATATATTTTTAAAAATTTAATTTTCACCTCAAAAAAACGCAAAAGATACAAGATACTTTAGTACAAAGACTAATTGATTAATGATGTTTAAGAAAAATTCTCTGTTTACACCGAGAATAACACGAAACTCATAGTACAAAACGCAGAATTTTGTCTGATTATTGAGGGAATAAACACTTCTGAAACGTCGGTAAGTATCTGCCATCCTACAAGGCGCAGTATCCCAGAAGACCGACGTCTTCAATTTTCTGTTTCTCGTCACTTTCAGATACTTTTCAGTTATCACCACGATGATATTATAAAGTTTAAAATTGCATACTGAGAGTGTAAATAAAACCTCTGAAATTACAGTACATTAATCCTTGTGTTTGTGTTAAACTTGAGTATTTGCATTTCGGGGACGTCGCCCTCAGGAATTTGTTACAAAATACATTAAAATTCTGCCATCTTAGATGATAGTGAGACCACTAGTGAGAAAATTTAAGATGGGAACTGCATTGCGGTAACATGAATCAGGATGATGTCATAAGCGAAGTTTCTTGAACCTGCATGAGAACCTTTCACACGCTAATTTATAATTAATGTAATTTGTTACTCGTTGCCTTCAATTCTTCGCTGTTAAACGGGGAAAGCATTTTGGACGAACTCATCAAGTAATGATTTTAAATTAAAATCAAAATATACATGGTGCTTTCCGAGAATAACCTGTCTTATTTTATATTATTTATTCTTTGTTTAACGACGCTTTTACTCGTTCACATTATGTAATATCGAATAATGGGATATTCAGTAAATAATTTATTTGTAAGCATATAAAATTAAGCGAGCTTGACTTAGTTTAACCCTTTAAATCCCAATGGTAACTATATGTACCACCTTCTTCAATAATAAATTATGTGTATTTTGTCCATATTGTGTATATGTTCCGAATGGTGTTCAGTGTAAAGAACGATTATTTCCCTAAAAAGGATTAACCATTTTATCTTGTAATGGTTATGGGATGTGTTTTCCTTGATGTACGGACTGGATATTTAAACATTATGCCCATAATTTTCCGTACAACACTGTTATTATAAAACCTCGTAAAGAATTTCACAAAGTTAAGTACATTCACGGATATGGTAACTCAGTCTTTGGTCGCGTATCTACTTGATCGACGTACCACGCAAATGAATTTCGAAAAAAAAAAAACTTAATAAGTTTCTAGATATTTGTTAGCTAAACGCAAGCGGTGACGATGTATGAATCTGACCTCAGGTCAATTCACGAATTGAACGAAATATGGGCGCCGAGAAGCCTGACCTTGGAATCAATAATGTAACTCCAGGAAAAAGGATCGATACGTCGCATGTTCTTGAATACATTCGACTCTGGAAATTCGCTCGACCAGAAACCGAGAATATAATAGCGCTCCCTTGCCAACGGTAGGAATTACATTTCCCTACGGTTTTAAAAATCGATGCCATATGAAAATTTTAGGTTAGGAGAATCATGGTTATTGTTACTCATCAAAGCTGAAGTTCCCTTAACTAAACACTGAAAATACGTGACATAAGACATAATCAGAATGACAGAAAAATAAGCAGAATTGTTTTAGGATATCGTTGTAATCCTACCGCAACCAAATGTGAATTGTCCTTTGTGGAAGAAACTAATTGTTCTGTGTACACAGATTAACACCGTACAACACCAATGCTTCAGGCTGCAAAATTTGATGCAAATTAAACACTCAAGTACTTGAAATCCATTGTTTGAGAGGAATTATTACGATAGCCGAGATATCATTATTTCATTATTTAAAAGTTCTGTCGGACTTAATTTCTCGATTTACCGAAGTGGACATCTGCAGACATAATTTTTCACTACATCTCTGGCGGTTTTAAATGACGGTGTGCCATTAAACTGGTAATTTGGGTAAATTGATTCAGATCGAACGGATGTTAATCATTCGGAATAGTAGCTGAATTACTGTTATATTAGTCATCAGGCGATTTAAGTCCAGTCTGCAGTCTTTAGCATTGGTACTAAGACCATATTTGTCATTTGTCAGCTGTCAGCGTATTATGCATGAAAGTGCATATTCAGACTAGAGTTTGCGTAAAGTTACAGTTATTTGTCAACTCTCTTCTGTTGTAAAACGTGTAATTTAGGAAATGCGTGAGACTAAAATATCTCAAATCTAAAAGTTCTTGACGATGGTGAAGAGTCATTTGAATAAAAATTTCCTTGGATATTATCCATCGTCTAGTAAATATAAAACGTAAAACGACGTTTCGGAGATGGGACTCTATCTCCGTCTTCAGAGATAGGGATTAGCTCTATCTAGTGGGCCCAACTGTGTAGGAACCTGAAGACGGAGATAGAGTCCCATCTCAGAAACGTCGTTTTACGTTTTATATTTACTAGACGATGGATAATATCCAAGGAAATTTTTATTCAAATGACTAAAATATCTATTAAGATATAAATAAGGAATAAATGCTGAATTTCGTAGGAGAAATCTGGTGGAAAACTTTCACTTTGAAGACCACGAAAGATACGGAACGGTAACGTTAAATAACTTCAACCGTTTCTTAAAACTAGAATTTGAATTAGATTTCTCCATCTCGTGATTAAACAATGTAAATATCTTTGAGGTCATATAATGAACTGTCGATCAGCAAACTACTGAATTAGGAGCCAGAGATTGAGACTGCATTACTGACATTGACACATAATAAAGTCGGTCAGACGCCAATCTCGTCGTTGACGAAGTGGGACAAACGACAACCGAGTGGCCTGAGAAGGACTTCCAAATCAGGTGCTACCTTGACGCGCGCTGAATAGAGAAATCACATTAATGAAGAGTTTAAACGAGACCATCGCAACAAGACAGTGTTGCGCCAGGTTGTTATGCAAACGTTCTTTCGCGTCTTGTGGAAGTACGTCATAGTGAAAGCAAGAGACAGGAATTCGTAGACCGGCGTTCAGCAAAGCACCACAAACTATGCTTTTATCTTTCGCTGCCCCGGTTACATACGACGACGAACGATATTGTAAGACACTGCCCTGCTGGTATATTCTGTTTAAACTGTGTTTGCAGCATGTACATTTAAGGTGTGAAGTAATACCAACACATCTCACTAAAAATACCACCATAATTGTAATGGTTTTCCCTTCTTTTGTTGAATGTGGCTCTTTTAAACTCCATTCCAATTTCCTGTTTAACTTGTGTTGGGCAAGGCCGTGGTCTAGGCAACACGGAGTTTTCCTCCGGGGGCTTCCCCGGTTTATCCGTGGCATCCCAACAATTACTCCATTCACACACAGAAGAAGGCAATGGCAAACCACTTCTGGATCATCTGCCAAGAACGTATATGAACAGGTCCCAGTCCGAGAAAAGGATGGAAGGATCCTGTTCATATGGACCTGTCGTCAGACAGAACACTAAATAATAATAAGATGAGGTGGTCTAGCTGTTAGAACGCTGGCCTTGTAATCCTGGGGATCTCGGGTTCGATTCCCGGCGGTGCCCGAATTCATAACTTGTGTTGGGCAAGGCCGTGGTCTAGGCAACACGGAGTTTTCCTCCGTGGCATCCCAACAATTACTCCATTCACACACAGAAGAAGGCAATGGCAAACCACTTCTGGATCATCTGCCAAGAACGTATATATACAAGTCCCAGTCCGAGAAAAGGATGGAAGGATCCTGTTCATATGGACCTGTCGGCAGACAGAACACTACAAAAAAAATAAAATCCCTAAGTTATGTCATCTCGTCGCGTAGTTTGCGTAGTTAAATAAAGAACACATAATGTGGTTCTGTTGTATTAAACCCCCACGCTATTTAAACGAAGTTTCTGGTCACTGTGCAATCGATAATCATAATTACATCTGGCACCAGGCTGTTGTCATGGTAACGAAACAAAACACTGACGTGAACAAATGCCGAGTGAAGATAAAAAGCGAACTCAGTTGTCATTTCCTGTTAGATAAAGTTACTGATTATATAACATATCGTTCTCTAGATGTAAAGTGACGAAGATAATTTGTATACTTATATAATGTGTATTTGGCAAAGTTGGCTTTTTGACAAGACTTCTGGCTTCAATTCTAGGCAGGGACAGATTTTTGTATTCGTAATTTCTTTCAAATCGATTTTGGATCCCATCCAACCTCCTCTGGATTTCTGTTGGAGATAAAGCGGTTGTAATATGAAACTGTTTGCGTTAGTGTCGAGGTTAAGAATCATTAAAGCTTTATCGCTACTTCCCGTGACATAGTCATGGTGTGGTGATTAGGCTGAGAGACTGAGGAGTCTATTTCTTCTGTATCTTCACAGTACAGGAACCTTTTGCTATCCATTTTATCGAAAAATACGGCAGCTAACATTAAACGACAGATGTGCTGCTGGATTCTTGTTTAGAAGCACGAATACGTCTACTATAATCTATTAACCCATCAAAGGCCAAAGGTAACTATATATACCACTTGCTTTAATATAATTCTGCCTTTATGCATAAATAATATATATATATATTTCGTATGATTCTCAGAATATACGGAGACTGTTTCTTTAAACAGAGTCGACCAGTTGGAGTTTGTAATGGTGAAATTTTGTGTTTTCTTTTCAGTACGGACTGAATACTTATATAGTATTCTGACGAGTCTCGGCTTTGAAGCGTTGCTTGTACTTTTAATTTTATTTGGAAACTTGTTTCTACGTACATGTAAATCTTCAAGGTGATTCGACAAGAAGTGTGTGTCTGATTAGGTGGGTTGGTAGGTTGTGTAGTTTTCAATGTTAACCGCATGTCACAGCAAACCTTGAAACAGGTGAGAGGCACACAGAGACTGAAAGCTTGCATCTCTGCCGTGTTCCGGGGACAGAACCAGTCTTGACCATACTAACGAAATTAAAATGAAGAACGCAGACAACACCAACCACTTTCATGAATCCTAATCTGAATATACCGGATGTAGATGTTGGCATGGAAACAGGCTCTCCTCTATCTTGAGGACATTTACCCTGAGAAGTTGCCAACTGTATAAGGTTAAAAGTACAGTCAGCCCAAGATGTATCACAAATATGAGATGGGGAAAGGAATCCGAGCATTTAAAATACAAATACGATCTACCTGAGACGAGATGTAATTTACACAAAAATATGAATCTTTTATGACTTCTCTGAACATTCTTCTGCAACGATTACGGAATTGATAGGCTATATGTTTTGATGGTTTGATGACTCAACTGAACTGATTATTTTCGACTGTCAAAGCATCAAATCAATCAATTTCCCATGTCCATGTTGGTCCACACTGTGCTATCACCCAGAAGGCCGACATTTTAACCTACTCTATTCCACTGTGAAACTGATTGACAAGACTACTGTAGCCACGAAGTTGGCTTGACGTGACAGTCAAGGCGTTGGTTCACAAGTGGTGGCAGGTAGGACGATCCTCCTAATTAAAACGTTAATGGCTGGTTGACACTTCAGACCTTCTGGTACCAGATAATGGGGCCATTAACAGGTTCGTCTCGTGTGATCCGACGTAATTAATTAAAATAAAGATTTATGGTAAGTGGCCTTATGCTACTACCAGTAGAGATGCTTATATAAGGAAGGTACTTGTACCATCCTGTAGGTCTACTAGAAATGTGTGTTTGTTGACACCATCATAAGGGCGTCTGATCATGGGAGCAGCAAGCACCTCTGAAACGTCGGTATACTACCACCGAAATACGTAACGCGACAGTCGTCTTTTGTCATCTTGTTCTGTAGCATACATGGGGGAGATGTGACAAACATCTTCTAAGTTACTGCTGTGGAAGCCTCAAATACTCTGTTCTTGAGAGACGACCGACTTTACTCGAAGAATGTACCTCTTTATATTCCTGAGAGAATCTTTTGGTCAGGGAAATTCCGCATTTGTCACACGTAATGGAACTTTTGCGAATTTTCTATAGTCTCCTGCTTACGTCACACAGAGGACTAGACAACGTTTTGAAGAAGAATAGACATTCGTCTTTTACATCACAGAGGCAATGAATTGACTTCCGTCAACCGCATATTTATCGGCTTACAGGAATTCTTATCTCAGCTAACAGACCTTCACAGTTTCCCAGCGTTAAATGACTAATCATGATAATGATTATGGAATTAAGTAATCACCAGGTGATATTTCACGTTTTCACAATGAAGATGAATGTCTTCCGGTTTGTTGCGCCGTTTAGTCTGGTACAAGTTTGTCGACGGGGTTTTCGCCCTGATGATGGAAGCAGTATATTCCTCCAAAACGTCGGTCAGTTTCTACGAGGCTACACGGGGCGACCTTCCAGAAGGAAGTTATCTTCTCAACGGTTTAAGGCCGAATAATATCAAAACTAAAATTCAATAACGAGAAATATCGTATATTTAGCTGTCTTTTGTGATTTTGTATTTTGTTATTAATGCAGAATTAGATGACTGGCAGGCGAATTAGAAATCGATCTATACTATTCCTTTTTTTGGTAAAGAATCAGAATAGAAGCTTTTCTGTTCTTGTGATACTGCAATAATTTTTAGTTTTTTTTCTACAAAACCTGTCAGACATAAAAGGGAAAGTTTGTAGACGCACGTTCTAGTACTGAAGTTACTATACTGCGTGTGCCCCCTTCCTTGAGAATGGAGAAACACGAGAGATTGTTTTTTCGTGGATCTCGTTATTGGCTGTCATGCACTTCGCACAAATGGATCACCATTGTCGTCCTCCATACAGTTTCTGAATTTAAGTGTCTCTGATGATTTCTACAATAATCAGACCATCATATCGGCCGTTCTTTTCAGACGTTTCTCGGAATGCAGATGCCGACAGTCCTGTGTTATGCTTTCATGATTTTATCTTATTATGTTTGAAGATGGCTGTCTTCTGGAACGTTGCGTCCTATAATCTAACAGAAGTTCACCAATATCCCCCCCTGATGATGGAAGCAGTAACCGTCTCTGAAACACTGGTATACTTCTATCAGACTACACGATGCAACAGTCCACAAGATGTTCATCTGCTAATTCCCTATTATCATTACTTATCTTTACTATTTAATGTAGTGCAAATAGTTATGTCGCCATGGTAACGTCAGAATGTATTATTATTTAGTGTTCTGTCTGACGACAGGTCCATATGAACAGGATCCTTCCATCCTTTTCTCGGACTGGGACCTGTTCATATACGTTCTTGGCAGATGATCCAGAAGTGGTTTGCCATTGCCTTCTTCTGTGTGTGAATGGAGTAATTGTTGGGATGCCACGGAGGAAAACTCCGTGTTGCCTAGACCACGGCCTTGCCCAACACAAGTTATAAATTCTGGCACCGCCGGGAATCGAACCCGAGACCCCAGGATTACAAGGCCAGCGTTCTACAATGTACATTTAATAATACGTCATTGCATTTAAATGGATACGTGTCATATGTGCGTGTGGTGCAAAAATGATCTAAGGCTAAGGCTTAAATCTGACTGTAAAGTCAGAAGGCAACCGACGTTATCACTTCTTCGTGTTATTTAATAGAAGTGTGAGGTTAGGTTTTGTAGTGATGAATGAGAGATAAGAAGGTGATTATGAAAAATTAGTCGGCAGTATCACGGGTTTAATGTCACCATTTATTTTAAATTGTTTATTATATTTATCCTGTAAAAAAAATTAAAAATAAAACGAAAAGTCAAAATAACGGAACTTCAACCGAACGACAGTCGAGTGTGAATAAGGTTTATCCACCAAACCGTATCAAAGGAAAGTTATTATGATCTTAATTTTTACCAATTAAAGTGGAGCTTAACTTCTCGCCCCGAAAACGCTCCCGTGGCGTGAAGCATAAGTAGTCCTATCGAGATGACAGCTATTTTTACTACGTGAAAAGTCAAATTTATTTTGTTTTTTTCTAAATAAGTTGCCTAAGTCAGAGTCACGCAGACCTACATTTTTTAGGATCTAGTAAAAATTGGGTTAAATTTGGTCACATATTTGTAGTTTGTTTTTTTACTTGAAAATCTTTAAAATTGAATTTCAGGAATCATATTTTTTTAGCTGTGACAGGCCAAATATAATCGAAGAATATTCAGAAATCGAAGTATTGTAGGTATTTAAAACCTTTTCCAGAAAAGATAATGCATAATACTGTCGTTATATTTTATTTAAAAGCAATTTTATCCCTTGATTTTTGTTACAAAATGTGTTACATACGATAGAGTAAATACAAAGCAGGCAGGCGCCTACCTGTTAATATCTGCCAGCTGTAAGATTTTCTCGTCACTTTTATCTCACTTCTGATCTTGAGATTATCAGCCACAATCCACACTATCACTACATTATCAGTGTCCTACTATCACATTATGCTTCTAAAAGCTTCGTTTCCACGGCATATAACAATTATTAATTAGTTATAATTTGTATCACATTTCAAGAAACGAGTAATTTTGTTGCAATGAAGATATCCAACGCTCAGTTCTTCTGATGCTTATTCTTCTTATTATTTTCCTTGTATCTGAAGGGCAGTATGTACACACGATTCGACAATAAACGTATGTAACTAGGCAACAGACTGAATAATGATGACGACACACCCGCACGACACGGTCTCAGTTCACACAACGCAGCAAACTGACACACCACTGGCTGCATGGAGAATAGAGAGATAGAGACGAAGAATGTTCCGCCACCTACCTGTCGCGCATGCGCTGTGCAGACCACATTGCGCATTTTTCTTCAGAGTCGCTCCGCAGTAATGGAAAGAAACTCTTCCACTCAGCGGTCGTTGGAATTGTAATGTGGTTCATGGTTCTTTGTGTCTGAGTGAAAATACTGTTCTACGATTATGAGCGGTAAATCAGCCTTGATCATATCAGAATCACGTTTCGCCAATAAAATATCTTCTTTGCTTTCTATTGAAAATTTTACGTAATAATGTGAAAGTAATAGGCCGAGAGTCTGTTCCTATAGACATGGTAATCATTTATGAAAATTAGTTTTGTGGCGATTTGTATAAAAGAAAACATCTAAATACACAAACCACATTTTGTAGCCATCGGCTTTTATGATTTTGCTTCATTGCAGACATGGATGTAGAATGTACAGAAGAGTAAAGTGTCTAGGACTTCATTTCTCTGTTGCTGTTTTTTTTTTTAATTTTAGCTAACATCTAATTCAGCATAGTGAGTACCCATGGAAATGATGCCTGATACTACATCTTTCCATATTTGGAACCTGAATTTAATTAAAGTAATTATAGTTCATTATTTGTTCCTTGAACTAACTAACTAGGTGGCTTACCGAACCCGAAGGTTCATCACAGAATTAACCAAAGCCCTCCACCGGACCCTGTCCTGGGCCAACGAAATCCAGTCTCCTTCAACTCCTATCTCCCATAGATCCCGCCTGAGATTATCTTCCCATCTACGTCTAGGTCTCCCCAGTGGTCTCTTCCCTTCAGGTTTCCCAACCAGTACCCGGTGCACACCTCTTGTCCCATCCATGCGCGCTACATGCCCAGCCCATCTCATTCTTCTCGACTTAATCACCCTGACAATTATTGGGGGAGGAGTACAGATTTTTAAGCTCATCATTATGCAGTTTTCTCCACGCCCCATCGTCTTCTCTCCTAGGCCCAAATATCCTCCTCAACGCCCGATTCTCAAACACCTGCAATCAGTGTTCCTCCCTCTAAGTGAGAGACCATGTTTCGCACCCATACAAAACAACAGGCAAAATTATTGTTTTGTATACTTTAATTTTCAGGTTCTTAGAAATCAGACGGGAAGACAAAATATTCCATTTGTTCCTTGAAGTGTATTAAATTTCATGTATCAGTTAAGAGTGTAAATACTTTACTATTTATTACAGTGTATTTTAAGTTTGCTAAAGGTGAATGTAGCATACACGTCTTCACAAGTAGGAGTTCATTAGAGGCGCAATTTAAAGAATAAATATTTTAATTATTTCAGAGCTGTGTAAGTCTGTTTTGAGAGAAGTCCTGACGAAAGACAGATAATTTAGGTGGTTTTACAAACAATGCGATGTTGCCTAAAGTTTAAGTAACGCTTCGTAGAAGACTGTATTAATTATTTAATGTTGCATATATTTTTTTTTCTGGAGTGTTACGAATGAAATATGAAATAAAAGACACAGTTCTCTCCCATAACAGATTCACACATCCGAGTGTGGGAATTTTGCACTGGCAATATGCAAAGAAATTCTCAACACCTTTCTTTCATGGTGTTAGACTCGTCATAGATCATGTACAGAGCACGACAGGGGGGGCCGTCCCCTGCTTTATCACAGCTTCCTCGCCCTGAAACATCGCCCACTTCGATAAAACATCGTATCAGATTCGTTAACTCCCACTAATCCAGTTTCACCAAAATCGTTTGTGGTGTCTGCCTGGATGAGTGAATGAGGTTCTTTAGAATCTGTCACGCCTTTGATGGTGTAACGCATTGTAAAGGTAATGAAGAAATCTCCCTCGCCATTTTTTGCAACAGAAAGTTAACACAATATATTTTCGTGTGATACATACACGAAGTGGCTGAATGGTCCCTTGAAACGCCTACTACACAGAGTTACATCATTCTAGAAGACAATTTTCAGCATTAAGGTATAAAAGAATCTCTTTTATTGACGTTGAAACAGATACACCAAAAACAAAGAACAAGCTGGCTGGGACTATGAGATCATATGCCACTTCAGCTGTAATAATAAATGTGGCACATACGTGATTCTTCCGTGGTGTTTTTCTGGGGTTTCCGTGTTTTTTTCCTTCTTCTAATTTCTCTTTCCATATCATAAAATTCTGTTGTGGTTTCATTTTTACATTCATAACTGTCAGACATTTGTTGAATACATTTTGTCTCGGTTACGAGAGCAACAAATTAACTGTGTCTGCTACATTTTTATATCGTCTACGATCAGGCACTAATGCCGATCCAGGTGGCTGCTTCGTCTGACGCGTATGGTTTTACGTCGCCTGTTCGCCGAGACCACGGTCCATGGATGATTGTCCACGTTTTCCCTGCGTTTGCACGTATCAGGCTGTCTGGAATTTACGAAACTGCTATTGAAATAAACTAATATTGTGGCTTTTACAAGGAGAGATAGACAGTTCGCTGTGGAAACGTTCAGTTGTTATTATTTACCTCTGTTTAAAAGTGCTTTTGAAAACTAGTAATTATCTAGTTAAATGATGATATCCCTCACAACAGTCACTTCATTTTACCATTTGATGTGTCTGTAAATGTGTAAGAGCCGGTTAAAATTGTTGAATGTCCAGATCAGAAGAACATTATTTGAAGAAACTATCTGAAGTTTATGTTACTGTGAGATTGAATGACTTCTTTGCTTCTAAGTCATGACGATGATTCTGTTCCAGCTGTGACTATAGGTCTCAGAGTTTGTCAGGAGAGTTTCTTGCACCAAGCGAGACACAGCATCTCATCGATGCTTTCCATAATTTAGCTTGAATCGTTAATTAAAAACTTCCATGTTGGAAGTTTTTAATGAGACGTGGAATATAATCCAGGCACTACTATTCGCAAACAAAACCCATAACTACAATCTTCCATTAGAACAGCTTATATAAGACTTGCTTCATTAAGTTTCATTAAAATCTGTCATTTTGTTAATACATTGCCATAAGCACATTCTTCCTTGTAAAATAAATTGTTTTCAATAATATTTACGTAACAACATATGTTGTAGAATAATAGCCTATGTTGGGTACTGACAGAACTTAATAAGAGAAAGTAAATTATTTAAATTGTTGAACTGCAATCACGTGATTATGTATTTCCTTCATTGTACGTAACATAAATTAGTTATGATTTCTTCAGGGTAAAGCCCGATTCTGCAATCAAAGGATCATCATAGACTGTATTTACTGCCATGAAACGTTAATTTAGACTATATTTGTGCCCAGTGAAACTATTTAGTGATTGTTAGCGTTATAATCGCCCGCCTACGTTTATAAATATGTATCTTAAATCTTGGTTGTATAAATAACTAAATAAAAATATTTTAATAACGATTTCTACATACACAGCTGTAAATATCATATTAATCATTAACAGGTTTATAAATTTGTTTGTTACTACTTTTAGTCAATGAATATTATTTCTTAATCAAACGATTTACTGACTATCAGTCAAACGATTTCTTATTACGAAGGTCAGCCCAGAATTTGTGTGTGAAAATCGAGATGTTTCTATTATCAAATATCAAGCATTGCAGCATTTTATAATTTGACATTTCAATAAGTAAGCCGTGTATTAGGGAAGTGTTGTTAAAATGAGTGTAATTGACGCTGAAAAATCATTTTAATGACCTTATCTTTAAATTTTATGGTTAATTTCTGCCTTGTCAAATACTATTAACAAAATTAGACAAATCACTTAAATAAGGAGGGACATTCTTCATAAGGATTTGGAAGAAGACGGCCGTGGCTTATTTTAAGGCACTTCTGGCATTTGCCTGGACAGAGATTTGAACCTGGTACCTCAGTCATTATGGCGGTACCAATTCTGATCGGTTCATTTATATCAGTTATTTGTTTTTCGAAGCGTAGCAAAACCAATGGAACTGCTTCGTAGTAACACAAGAGTTTCTGATTTTAGATATAACAACCGAAGGCTGTTTGGCGTGACAATCTTTCGTGACGCTTTCCATATTGTAAATGTATTCTATGAACGCAAAATCGTATGAAGATCTGACCAATAATAATGTGATTTACCACATCCACCCAGATGTTCTTCATGCGTTGTTTCTCATAAAGGATGTTTACGGAAGTTATTTGGTGCGAAATTTCCTGAATAGTAGATTCGATACGTCACAGTACGTTAATAAGACAACAGCGTATTAATACTGACACAATAAATCGTGTTTGTTGAGATTTGGAAAGTGAATTTTTTCACGGCTGATGGAGCCTGTATGAGATTCGGTGTTCTTTGAAAGAGTTTTACAAAGTTTAAGGCGTGAAGTGTGTGGAATGTGCATGTTGTCAGGAATTAACCAACGGAGAATAATTAAGAGATAGATTTTGCTGCACAAATATTCACAGAAACGACAGCAGTTTAAAATAAAGAATTTCCATGCGGCCTGTACGATGTTAAGAAATGTTCGTTGTTTTTATAGTGTATACGCGTTCATCTAGGAACATCTCTTGCTCTCACTTTCATTAAATGACCAAAACTGGAGAACTTAGACTCAAATCCCATTTGATAGAGTTTGATTATTTTTTATTATTCGAAATCCTGTAAATATAAGAGCCGAGACACAATTTGATCACTCCGTAGGACTATGCCCCAACGTTAGTTATGTATGTACTACAAATGTCGCAGATCCCCATGCATAATCATTAACTAAAACTGACTGCCATCAAGTTTACAGCACAATTAGCAATTCCCTATTAGCTGTGGAACGTAATCGTCTGTTAAACGTATATACCTCAAACAAAGCCTGTCTAAAATCATTAAACCAACTGTGGATAGCGCATAGAGAAATGGACGGTTACAATATGGATTCTTAATAATTTCCAATAGCGGGTAGATTTATTTATATTCAGTTGAGGTTCACATTTCCGCCCCAGATTTCATAAATCACTTCGTGAGACAACTGAACTCCAGCAACATGTCTTCCTTTGATTTGTTTTTATTACCGAAGAGACGATGACTAGCATATCAGTGTATCAGAGCCCTCTAGCAGTAAGCATTGCAACGACTGCCATGAACACAAACATTCGCAACCAACACGACGTTCGTACAGTCATCATGACGTAAAGATTATTTTTGCTGGATTAATATACGTGGTAAATATATATAACAATTGCATTCTTTAATAGTAAAGTTACGTAATATTTAATTTTGTATATATTCTGTAAAGAAATGGAAGTCCGTGTGTTATAGATTTGGTTTTCAAATAACTGCCGAAAAAAATCTTCTGAACGAGGCTTCCTGGTAACCATGGGCTACAGTTCAGTTACTCCCTTGACATCAAAGGAAGTATTCCCGTTGAATTGAGGCGCCACGTGGAGGGTATTAGAGTAACTATTCAAGCATGCCAAGTGCTGACGTAACGTAAAGAACTTGGGAACATGGCGAAAGGCTTGTAGATAACCAAAAGAAAGGAAATTATTTGCTAGATAGCTTGGTGTTTTAAAGTGATTTGTATTATTTTGCCACTTGTTGCGTAGTGCATGTTTTATTACGAAAATCCAGGAAAAAAGAAGACCTGAAGATGAGTGTAGATGCCTATGGACCAAGCTCGCAAACGCTTACATTCTTGGACACGGAAGAAGCAGATTTGATTGGTGCTGATACTCAAGGATCCGAGTTTGATTTCACAGATTTTACACTACCTTCACAAAGCCAAACACAGGCTTCACAATTGGATGCTGGACAAATCCAAACTACACAAAGTCAGGTAATGTAGGACTTTAAATGCATACTAATTTACAATGTTTTGTGTGTCTTAAATTAACATAACCTCACTGTAAAACAACTCATGGCTTTTCAAATAGATTTATCACAAAGAGCGGTATGTTTATTCTAACGGATGCTTTTCAGGGTATTAATGTGATTTCGTACACTTACATTTTAGGTGAATGGCGAGGTTGGAGAAAATGGTATAGATACTGACCTAACAGCTACAACTAAAGCTCTTGGGGAATTGCAGTTTGAAGAGGAAGATGATGAAGCCTACTACAATAAGGTTTGGAACATTTGTTATAGTAAGATACAGTAAGACAGTAAGTAATATAGTAAGATTTTTTCCAATATTAACAAAGTTTGTAATACACTGGTGACCATTGTTAACATAAACTTATTGAGGGAATGTTACTTGCATATTTATTGCTTTATATGAACAAACCCATGTTTGTCTGCATACATACCACAGTTATTCCTACATCTCTGCAATACACCACCTGTTTAATTCTTGCCTATAATCCCTGTTACATAGTCACTTGAGATGAAACATAGGTTTATCACTTCACGTCGACATCAAAAGCATTGTCACTGGAGTGAAAACAAATAACATCCCCCATGAAAGAGACATTTAAGACCTTGAAGTTTGTGAGAGTGTGGGTGTTGAATGCATTTTTTAATGCATAGGTTATTCTTATCCTTGAATATCTTGACCATGGGCAGTATCACCCTCTCACAGCACTGTCACACATGAAGGAAGTCATCTCATTGAAGGGCCATGGTGCTTTAATGGATGAAAACACAAAACTGTGATTTATTCTATGTGGGACTCATACAGGTGGTATATTGACAGGACAAATATCTCGGTAGTTTCTCTGGCAGTTAATTCAGAGAAAATAGAGGATTCGTCTGTTAATGATTTTGGATATCTTTGTCATCATAATAAATACGAGTGTTATTTTCTCACTGAACATTATTCATATCAAAATTTTATGCCAGTTCTTTTGCGCAGTTCTCTTTTCTTGTACTTTTGCCCTTTCTTGTGGCCGGAGGCATTATAATAGGAACAAAACAATTCTCCTTTCTTCTCCCTTTGTTTCTCATACATTTAGGCACTTTATGTGATATTTGCAGCTTCCACAGCAAGAATGCAGGGAAGTCATCTGTTCCCATTTCAAGAAAGAATAACATGAGTGTTTGAGGTTTTTTAGTCTGTTCACTTTTAACATTCCTTCTAAGCTGGGTCATGTCAAGCATTTCGTCATGAATTGGTTGATAATGTTTTATGAGCAGGCGATTTTATGTTACAACAGAATTTTATTTTGCTGGTAATAGATCACGTAGTTAAAATAAAGATATATTAGTAATGTGCATTGTACCAGCATCAGTCATTCTTACTATATATTTGTTAAAGCTGTGCTTTATTATTATATTACTTTAGAAAAGCTTTCTTATTAAAGTAATTATTAAAAGGATTTTTTTTATTAATTGTGAACAAATTATAATTAATAGTGTAGGGTATTGTGGGTCATAAAGTTACATTTAAATCAACAGCAACTTCTTAAGTGAGAGTGAAGTCCATTGAAACTACATATTTTCAACAAAGTTGTGAACAACCATTAAAGGGAATGTTGGGCAATTAGAATCTTGGTCATTTGACCCGGAGAGGAAGGAGATTTTGAATGTTTCCCGGTGACAATTCCTGTTTATGGTATTGGGTATTATGGTGTATGACTGTCCTAGTCAATCAGTAAATGTACAAGTTGAAGATGTAAGTTCTTCAACTTCTTACAATTCATTATTTCTTCTTATATACTTTATTTTTTTCTATTTTCCACTGAGTTCATGTTTCTGTTGCCAAAATATATTTCTTAACATTATGTTTTCAAATGTTTGGGTTTCTTATGAAAATACTATTTCCGATTGCTTTCAGTTTGTCATAGCTGTTGGAATATTTCTTTAATTATTTATTTTTATAAAATAAATTTAAAAATTTACCTGTATTTTTGAGATGCGTTTTTATACAGCGTATAATTAAAATGTATGTGTATACATTAAAAGCTGTGTCATGTGAGCTGAACTTCAAGCTGTGACCTTCACAACAAACATAATCAATATGTATCAAATCTAAAACTTCTTGACGACGGTGAAGAGTCATTCGAGTAAAAATTCGCTTGGATATTGTCCATCGTCTAGTAAATATAAAACGTAAAACGACAATAGGGATTAGCTCTATCTAGTGGGCCCAACTGTGTAGGAACCTGAAGACGGAGATAGAGTCCCATCTCCGAAACGACGTTTTACGTTTTATATTTACTAGACGATGGATAATATCCAAGCAAATTTTTATTCGAATAATCAATATGCACTACATCTCTCTGTCAGAGTATTTCCGTTCCATTTTCATTTTAGTGTTATTGTATGCAGATGCAAATTGCAGTATCGATTGTTTACAGGATTTGCCAGAATATGCATGTAAATACTGTGGAATACATGATCCGAGTTGTGTGGTCATGTGCAATGTCTGTAAAAAATGGTTCTGCAATGGTCGAGGAAATACGTCCGGTTCTCACATTATCAACCATCTTGTCAGAGCCAAACACAAGGTAAAAGAAAACCTAAATATTATTGTTCAGAACTGTACAGCATATGAAATTGTGATTTATATCGTATAAACTGTGTTTGTGTACTTTCATATGTGCATGCCAAAATATGTACTTTATATATTTTGGCATGCAATTTTGACATCTGTCATTCTCGTTTTAGGAAGTGACTTTGCATAAGGATGGTCCACTTGGCGAGACTGTTCTGGAATGTTATTCCTGTGGTGTGAGGAATGTGTTTGTTTTGGGTTTTATCCCAGCAAAAGCAGACTCGGTCGTCGTACTTCTTTGTCGTCAGCCCTGTGCTGCCCAAAGTTCTCTGAAAGATATGAACTGGTAAGTTGTGTATTTTAGTCACCAAAATTGTGTGTGATTGAAGTTTTCCATCAGTCGCTTTTGTGCTGTATTGCCGCAAGTTTTTATCACGTTTTTTGCTTTCGCGTCGGAATAAAATTGTGACAAAACTATGCCTTCTATCTATAGTTTAATTAGTTTGCATTTTATGTAATGAAAATGTATGAGATAATATCAAGGAAGGGATAATTCGCGACAAACAGGCCGAGGAACACTTGTCTAAATTGTATGTACTCTGCCATCTTTTGCCAAACATTTATGATGAACAACTGGGTTATGTTTCTGTATGCTCTACTGTTTCGCAGTCTTCACCTCCCTCCCTTGTATGTATTTTTAGTGGTCATCCAAGCTCGGAGTTATGTTGTGGCCACTATAATCAGCACTTAAAGGGTTAACTTGAAACACTTGGTATTTGTATATAATCTGTTCGAGAAGCAGTCGTATTCCATGTCATGTAGAATTGGCACCTTGCATCTTTTCATATTTAGGGACCAAGAACAATGGAAGCCACTTATCGCAGACCGTTGTTTCTTAACCTGGCTGGTAAAGATTCCTTCGGAGCAGGAACAACTTCGAGCAAGGCAGATATCTGCTATGCAGATAAACAAGTTGGAAGAACTTTGGAAGGACAATGCTGATGCTACCTTTCAGGATTTAGAAAAACCAGGTGTTGACGAGGAACCACAGCAAGTATTGCTGAGGTATTTACATTTACATTTAATTATGTACTATTTTTCCTGTGATTTTTTAAAAAAAATATGAGAATTTTAAAAAATAATTGCTTCTTATCTAGATACGAAGATGGTTATCAGTATCAGAACATATTTGGACCATTGGTGAAGTTGGAGGCTGACTACGACAAGAAACTAAAAGAATCGCAGACACAAGAAAATATTGAAGTCCGCTGGGATGTTGGACTCAACAAGAAGACAATAGCATATTTCACTCTTGCTAAAACTGACGGAGGTAAAATTGAAGTACCGCTCTTTGACTGCTTCTTTAACCCTTCAGTATGGGATGAGTTCGGTTTATCTGGTGCGGTTGTACTATTTTTCTGACATCAAGTCATATATATATACAGTTATGAAAACTATATTAGAAGATTTTCTTTGTTGGTATTTGTTTAATATTAATTTAATATTTTTTGCTGTGTAGTGTAGAGTTTATTCATGTGATGAAAATTTTCGACACATGAGCATACAATACAGCAGAATTTACAATGGACTACAGAAAATATTTCTCCCATTACATGTGAGAGCATGAAGCATAAATATTGCATGGTTTAACAGGTGTTCGTAAGTTCTTACTTTGCCGTTGTCATATATGCAATTCTACTGCTGAACTGTTTCAGTTAGAAGTTAAACTTCATTTCTCTTACACCACTGACAACACGTACAAAACATTCAGCGTTTCTGAGTATGAAATTATTACCTGCCAGTTAACATTTCGGGGTTTCCGCAGCAGCAGAATATTTTGGAAATAACAGAATTACCTGGGGAGACGATAATAATTATCTGCTATTTTAAGCATTTTAAATGCAGTAAGTTAATACTGTGATATGTAATAAAGATTGGTTTTGATATGCAGTTCCTAGTAACAAAACTGCCCTTTTATTAAAGACATGAAGTTGATGCATGGAGATGAATTGCGTCTACGCTACCTGGGGGAACTGCACAAGCCATGGTCAGGAGTGGGTCATGTGATCAAAATACCAGATAATTTTGGTGAAGAAGTTGGTATTGAACTGAAGAACAATAGTGGTGCCCCTACTGACTGTATCTCACACTTTGTTGTTGACTTCATTTGGAAATCAACTTCATTTGATAGGTTAGTATGTTTTTAATATTGTATGAGTATCATAAATTCTGCTAAGATCTCTTGCACATTTTGATATCTCTTTCCCTTTCGGGAAATGAAAAAGTCGCCGGATGCCGAGTCTGATGATGGAGGTGGATGAGGAAACCATAAAGTAAAGTACTTGCAAAGTTTTGCAGATGCTGAAGTTGAGATTTGTGCTGTTGTTCTGAATATACAAAACATTAGTATGTTGTATACAATAAAAGCTTTTATAATTTCGCAGTTTTATTTTTATACAGACTATCTCAAAAAAGCAGCGTATTCAATTCCTTAGTATGACCTGAAATGTTTACATCAATCTCTTAATTTATATGTATAAGAAGTTGCATGCCTCTCCCCTCAGACTTGAAATGTTTAAATGTCCTTAACATTTACATAACATGAGCCTGCTGGCCGATCTTTAAATCTGTAGTTAACGGTTTGGTGATATGTAAGAGCGATGCATAAGATATGACATATGGTCAGTGAAAGTTACTTGTTAGGTTGGAAATACAATTGTCTCATATTAGAATTTGCATGACTTATTTCATAAATCTTGTATTTATATCAGGAATCACCAGGTAACTTTAAAATAATGTAAAAATCTTAAATTGCAGAATGCAGTTGGCCCTAAGGAAATTTGCTGTTGATGACTCCTCAGTATCTGGTTACATATATCATAGGTTGCTTGGTCATGATGTAGAGGAAGTCTTGTTTCGCTGTCATCTACCAAAACATTTTTCAGCGCCTAATCTTCCAGACCTGAACCGTTCACAGGTAGGAGAACTTCTGTGATATGGCAAGTTCACTTGTGAAATGAAACAACTTCCATATTGGCAGAACAACGAATTCTTGTTTGTTATTGAAGTAGTCTGACATTTGTACATTCTTTGTGTGATATTCGTAAAATAAATGCAAAGTAGGTTGTATATATCTGTCTGTCTGTCTCTCTGCTGCTTGTGTGTATATATAAAGCTTGTTATTTCAAGTGTCTCCACTAAAAGTTTTCACGTGAATTTTGCTTTTGTCCATGACAATTTTCCGTGTTCAAATCGGATTTGTCTCACAAAATTTTAAAAGTAGATATCAATAAGTATATTTTTTTAGTGAGGCATATTTAACAAAATACAAGGAGAATAATAATTTGTCTCGGAGCATAGTACAGTATTTCTACAGTTGAGCAACTTTATTAATGATAGAGTCATATATTGACTGTGTAGGTTTATGCAGTGAAACATGCAGTTCAGCGTCCACTGTCACTAATCCAAGGTCCACCAGGAACAGGCAAAACTGTCACATCAGCCACCATCGTTTACCACCTGGTGAAGCAGAGCGGTGGCTCCGTCCTAGTTTGTGCTCCTTCCAATATAGCTGTTGACCAGCTGACTGAGAAAATTCACCGAACAGGGCTTAAAGTGGTGCGTCTTTGCGCCAAATCCCGCGAGGCCATTGAGTCTCCTGTCTCATTCCTTGCTCTCCACAATCAGATACGCAACATGGATTGGTGAGTAGTCAGTATTTGATTTGTTTCCTAAAACAAAATTTACAGATAATTCTTGTGTGTGCTTTTAAATATATACAAATACCTACTGTTCCTGTCAACCATCAAGCAATTTTATTGCTTTATAACGATTCCATAAATTCCGCTGATGGATTCGTATCAGTAGAGAAGAAAGGAATAATCCAATATTCATTGTAGAAAGTATATAAATCCCTAATAATGTCAATTAGAAATTTTGTGCCAAGTCCACAGTATCCGTAATTGATAAGGAGAAACTTCATAATGGAAATAGCTTTCGAATTTATAATTTTATTAGAAAATTAATGTATCTTGCAAACAGTGACTTCTACCATTACAGGAACCCGAGAAAAATTCCTGTACCGTTGCAGTTGAGTCTCTGACTAACTTGATTTAGGCTGGGAAATGCACAAATATTCTGCATAGATGTTCTATGTGTTATGCAGCATAATTGTAATATCTTTGTTGTATAAACTATTCACTTTAAGATTACTTCTAGCAATGATAAAAAGTAGAAATTTTGATAACTAAACTGCTGGACTGGATTTCAATATTTTAACAGGTTTAAACCCATACTGACACCATAGTATTTGGGGAACCTCATAGTGCATTGGAATTGTATAAACTCTTACTGAAAATAAAATATTCCTGTTCTCATGCTGCAGTGTTATCTAAAGTTACTTTCTCTGCAGCCATTAAAGTTTATTTTTGGAGGCTTGTCCAGAGTTGTTTCGCCCAGTAACTCAGAAAGTAAATACAAACAAAAGCAAAATGTACTGATAATCGCTTTAAAATCCCATCTCTGATCCTGTCGTAATCCTCAGAATAGTCACCATGCTGAAAGTTTAAGGGGACTTACGTTTTCTTTACAGTAACACTGAGCTACAGAAATTACAGCAACTTAAAGATGAGACTGGAGAACTTTCATCTGTAGATGAGAAGCGTTACCGAATGTTGAAGAAAGCAGCAGAGAAGGAGCTCCTTGAGGCAGCCGATGTGATATGCTGCACCTGCGTGGGAGCCGGTGATCCCCGTCTCCAACGATTGAAGTTCCACTCAATTCTTATTGATGAGAGCATGCAGTCCACCGAACCAGAATGTATGGTTCCAGTTGTCTTAGGAGCCAAGCAGGTAATTCCTGTCTACCTAATTTAGTCTGTAAAGTATTCTTACTGTTAATCTATCACCCATCTAGAAATTTTAGTCTATCATCTGTCCAGCAATTTCTGTGTGTGATGAGTAAGGAACTTTTACCTGGGGGTTTATCAACCCACCACAGAATGCCCAACGTAGTGGAACTGAGACTCTGATTTTGGTTTGTCTGTCCCCAAGGAGTTGCCTTCCCTATGACAACTGGGCTGAACTACTCTTTTGGAATAACAAGTGCGACTCACACACGTAAAACTGAGGTATTTATCAAAAAATGGGGAAGAAATCAGTTGTGTTGTGTTTAAAAGTTATATCCCTGATTTTACTTGGAGAGATTGAGGAAAGCTACAACCCCACGTGAACTAACTTAATTTGACCATGTCAGTGAAAGAGAAAATAAAATTTCAAGCGGTCTAAGATGATATTTTTAAGACGAGTGTCTAATGTGACGTTCAGCAATGATAAATATAAACCTCAATTTATACACTTAAAAACTAATGAAAAGACGAGTGAGTTTAAAAATAATTTGTTGATTGTCCAGTATATAGCTAGAAATTGATGTAACATGATCATTAAATTGTTTTTCTTCTGTTGCCAATTTCTCTTTTAAAGTGACACCAGTGTGGAATGTTATGCATTCATTTGTTAAACATTTTATATTCTATATTCCATTATCTTATTTATTCAGCTGATCCTTGTCGGAGACCATTGCCAGCTGGGTCCTGTAGTGATGTGCAAGAAGGCGGCTCGTGCTGGCTTATCACAGTCATTATTTGAGAGATTGGTTGTTCTGGGGATCCGTCCATTCCGGTTGGAAGTACAGTATCGAATGCATCCTGAACTGTCTCGTTTCCCCTCCAATTTTTTCTACGAGGGCTCCCTCCAGAATGGTGTTTGTGCAGGTATGTATTGAGAGAAGCATAATTGTGAATTCACTGATGAATAACTCATTTAACCAATAGTAAGCTTTTCATATAATATTTGAACACAAACAAATAACAGTATGAAATATTGTGTGATATGTGACAGATCTGTTAGCCGTGATACTTTGATTAAGTGCCGAGCAGTTGGGATTGGTAGGGAGACGGACTTGTTTCTTTTTCCATTATGTGCAAACTAGCACTGGGGCTTACACCACTTTCTGACGAGATCTTGGAGCTCGCTTCATCTAGCATGGTATTAAGACATACAGTATATAATCCTTTGAATGAATAATATGTAAACGGCTGTGATGTGTGACTTTGAATGCTTTACTTTTACAGAGGAACGCAAACTGACCAAAATTGAGTTCCCGTGGCCACAGCAGGACAAGCCGATGTTCTTTTATGTGACACAGGGTCAAGAAGAAATTGCAGGGTCGGGAACTTCGTATTTAAATCGTACTGAAGCCTCTAATGTGGAGAAGCTGGCGACACGCTTCTTGCGTTGCGGTGTAAAACCCGAACAGATCGGTGTTATTACCCCTTATGAAGGACAGCGAGCTTACTTGGTGAGTTTAATATTAATTGAGTGTAAAATAATTTTCATCAATCAGTTTGTTCATAACAGACATACTGCTCACTTTGGTATATTTTTATTCATCAAGGCAAATGCTTTGCTTTTAGATTATTGCATGACTCATGTTGGTAAAATGCTTTAATGATTGCAACAGATCTGTAGTGATGGCCAGCATTGAGGGAAGACATTTTTGCCTAAGAACACTGTTTCAAATGCAACCTCCACTTGTAAATTACGTATTTTACAGGGTTTTTGATCTGTTGGATGTGCTGTACCATTGTGATTTGTATGTGTTTTTTTAAACAGGTTCAGTATATGCAGTACCAAGGGTCTCTTCATGCTAAGTTGTACCAGGAGATTGAGGTGGCAAGTGTTGATGCATTCCAAGGCAGAGAGAAGGATTTAATTATTATGTCATGTGTCCGTTCTAACGAACATCAAGGGATTGGATTCCTCAATGATCCACGGCGTCTCAATGTAGCTCTTACCCGTTCAAAATATGGCATCATTATTGTTGGAAATCCAAAAGTGCTATCTAAGGTATTGTGAATGTAGTTTTGCCTATAATAATGCTGCATTTTAGAAGATGTCCTTATTCCTGTCATGTCACAGCAGGATTCAGTATACCCCTGCTTACAAAAATGGATGGCCTCTGGTGTTCTATTGTTTTAAAATATATCTGGGACTTTTTAAGTGTACCAAGACTAGATAAATATCAATTTTTAGTTTTCCCACAATGTTTACTGTGCTCAGAACACTATCTATCTTAAATTTGCATTACTGCATGTGTTTGCTCTGATTTGCAGCAACCACTGTGGAATCATCTGCTTAATTTCTACAAAGAACAGAAAGTTCTGGTAGAAGGACCATTGAACAACTTGAAAGAGTCGCTAATCCAGTTCTCAAAACCCAAGAAGCTTGTAAATGCAGCTAATCCTGGGACACACTTCATGTCCACATCTGTGTATGATGCACGTGAGGCTCTGGTCCCGGGAAGTGTGTATGACCGAACGGGGCATATGAATGGTACATCTGCACCGTCCCACTTCTTCCCCAGACCAAGTAAGTATTGTCTGCAAGAGACGTCAGTGGCCGGGTTTTGTTGAGTTTTGAGATGCAGTAAAATGGCAGTAATTGGAAGAAGTGTTGTGAAGAATGTCTAAGGAAAATTTGAAATGTGATTTTTGATTTGGCATAGTTTATTGATCTCACCCCACTGTCATATGAATGCTCATAAAAATATATGTTAAATTGGTTGAATGTACAATGGTTCTTGTTAATTTATCGCTATTTTTCCCTTATCTATACAAATAATTAGTTACTGCTTATCACAGTCCTTTAGAGACTATAACTTAGTCCCACAGTATTCTTATGTTTTGTTACCTCCATAAGCTTACATGATTGGCAGAATAAATTGTTCACATTCAAGAATATCAAATTTTCAAATTTCTCAGCTGAAATTAGCAAGAAATGAGCAGGTACACAGAGTACCTTGTATAGTCCTTGCCTGCTTTCTGGTTGCTCAAAACTGTGCACATTGAAACTGAAAACTCTTCTTTAGTATAAAAAATTTATCCTGTTGATATTTAATTATCTCAACATTTTATTTTTACAGATGGTGGAGGCGTCGCAGTGGATATGTATACTCGGACTCATGATCCGATAAGCTACATCTCACCAGAGAGAGCACAGGCCGCACTTTCAAACCTTCCTGTGCCTGTTGGGATGTTTATGAATATGGCACATGTCCCACCTCGCTTTTATAACCAACATCAACAGGCAGTGCAAGGTAAGACTTGATAATCTAATTTACGTTAATCAACATCTGGTCGTGTATTAAACCATGTGACCTGTTACAGTGTTAAGTCTCTGGGCTGAGATTTCAAGAAGTGAAATTTGTTTCTTGCACCCTAAATTCTCCAAAAAATGTCCACTCCTTTACGTGTCGGACAATTTCCATCAAAACAGAAGCCAAAGTATTCTGTAATAGAACTCTGCACACAGTCAGATAGCTATTGATTTTTTTACCAGTTTCACACTCCTTTAGGGTGTACCTATTTGAACCCTTTTTTGCAAACTGAAAGGCCTATTAAATTCTAATACGTTGTTATCTAGCACGTCAGAACCAGCGAAATCGTGCTGCAACTCGCAACAAGGTCAAGAATAGTCGCAATAATGTAGCCAAGAACAGCTTGACATCTGGACAAGGGAGTCAAGATGCCACTCAGCCATACAGTCCACTCACACAGGGAATGTCTCAGGTAAGTGCTTCCTCATTGTTTGTATTATAAATAAGTCCTGTAGTACGATCTGTTTTTTGTTGTAATTAACATATAATTTAATTACATCCATAATTTAATTTGGTTCTACAAAAGAAGAAAATGTGAGGTTCAACCATGCATTAATTTTACTTCCTTGTTACAGAGCATGTCTCAGCCTGGGTTCAGTTTGTCTCAGCCAGGTCTTTCCCAGCCAGAACTGTCTCAGGATAGCTATATGGTGGGCGAGTATCAGTCACAGATGGATGGACTTCTCTCTCAAGATTCTACATATCAGGGAGATCGCTCGGCTTTCTACCCGGGCCCATCACAGGGAGGACAGTTCTCTCAGGTGAGCTGAAATATCACATCTCTAAAGAAATGCACATGTAACCACAATTTAGTTTACTTGATGGGGTAAAGGGCCTGTAAATCAATTACTGCAGGCCTCAAAATGTATCCTGATGTTAACACTGCCCTTTGTTGAGTTGAAGAAAAAATTATTTTGGCCCCCTCCTCCCTATATATCAACACCAGCTCTGTTTTTTCTTGATGGTATGAATTTGTACTCTTATCCTTAGCCATACTGAGTAAATGGGCGGTGACTGGTTCGCGGAGCGTCGCGGGAGCGGCACGACACGACAGAATAACCCGGGCCAGCAAGGGGCGACATCTGACCCGGCCTGCATGGATGAGAGAGGGAATCAAACCAATCAGCCAAGCATTCCAGCAAATGGCTACTGCAGGAAAGCAGGATGAGGGAGGACAATCGCTACCCACCGGAACCGGAAACCGACCCCGGAGAGGAGGAGAAGACACCTACCAGATAACTGCAGCAAGACCAATGCATGTGGAGGCACATGCTCCTAAGTACAGCTGATAATGCAATACTCATGAGTGGCTGCAATGCAGGGCCTCAGGCTGCAGCTGCAGTTACGCTACAGTGCAAAACTGATAGCTTTTAAAGAATATGTTAGAAAGATTGGCATTCTTGTGTGGAATTGGAAAATCAGTTGAGTATGTCTACTTTTAGAAGAGTCTAACACAATCTTTGTTTCTGGTAAATTACCAATCGTGAAAGTCAAGCTAGACTTACTGAAACTTCAGTTTTAAATGTTTAGTTCCATACATTTGTTTACTATTATACAACAGTTTTTCATTGGTAAATCACAAGTTGAGGATGGATTGGACTCTGTTTCCACTGTTTTATTCAGCAAGTAATGTCTAATAAAGCTTTTAGGAATTTAAATTTTGGCACCTTTTCCAGATTTTGATTAACAAGTAAATGTGATTTTTTTTGTCTTATCTTTCTCACTTTGGAATTAGTGTCATGTTAGATACATATAGATGAAAAAGAATATTGGTTATCCAAGTCACCATTATATTATCAATCCATGATGATTGAGATAATTTTTTAAGGAGGGGGCACATTCAGTGGTATATTCTGTACATTATAATGGCAAAGAAATAATTGGCATTTATGTGTCTTAGAAGTACATTACAGATCTGTAGGAATGGCGTCAAGTCATAGTGTAGACTGTTCAATTTAAATTTTAAATTCTCTTTCCCCCCCCACCACTACAACACACATATTTTACTTCTTACGCATTGAATACTGGGCAGTTTGGTTTTCATTAAAGAAGGAAGACCGGGTTAATTTTGTAGACTATGATTGTATTCCAGAGTAAATGTTTTGTATGACTTGCAAGTTGTAGGTACTTAGCAAGTCTAAACTGAGTTTTGACATGCCTGTTAATATTATTCACGCTTCCCATAGTTCTCATGGTTAAAGTGTTAAACTGGTTTCTAAGCAAATGCATTGTGAAAATGCGACAAGATATTTGGACTGCACGTACTGTTAAGGCAGATTTTGTAAATGAAACTTCAAGAACTTGGGTGATCAAATTTTTGCGGTTGATTTGTTGTTGTTTATGTTTTGGATTCTATTTGAATATTATATACTGACTTGGATAAGCAAAGTTCCAAAGTGTGATAATTCATTGTGTTTGTTCCATTACAAATTCTATTTTGGGGACAAGGTGGGCATTTAATTTGAATTAAATCAATATGCTGATGTAGGTCATTATTGTACTGTTAAAAATTATGACCGTTCATTTGTATTATTTGGTGGTCTTGGTAAAATTAAACTGAAAATTGTTCTTACTTCATAACTGTTTGTCCATTGCATTATGTGACCCTTTTCTTGTTTTTCTTCTTCCTCCTCCTCCTCCTCCTCCTCCCCCTTCACCAGTACAGACTTGCTACATATTTGCCCTTTCAGATATTATTTTCTTTCCTTACACTTAGGCATGGTTTAAAAATTAACTACTTTCAAGGTTTGCATTTTTTCTAAATATATGTTTGTTGTTTAAAGAAATGCTCTTTTGTTTATTTCAAAATTGAACTTTCTTGTATTCCTTTTGGTCAACATGGAAATATTTGGTTATAATTCGTGGTTTAATAATTCCGTCTTTCTCTTTTGATGTCATTGTGTTTACTGTAGATACATTTATTTTAATACTGTGAATTCAGTTTACCTAATCTTTTATTGTATTTACCATAATTTTGTTTAGCTTGCATTTCCTCGCTATCATTCGTAATTCCGGGTGCCTTGGTATTGAACTTGGATTTGTATACATTTAATTTAAAAAATCAACTGAAGTCCACTTACAAAATTATGTTCAGTAGATATCAACAACATAACGAACCGAGTGCAGAAATTTAAAAGCTAACAGTTATTATTTGTCACTTATGGCATAATATTCACACAATAGTTCTCTAGTTATGGAATGTGTACAGATGAATGAGGTTAGGTTGGATTAGGTTTGTGATGGACATGTTCTGAGAATTATGAATAATGTCATAATGAGACGTCAACCTCAAGTAGCCGGCCAAATTTCTTTAAAACCTTATTACTAAATGTGTACTGACATAATCAGTGTAGGTTTTGTTAGGTTAGGTAAGAAAATTTTTACTTCACAGAAGTGGAACTGACAGTGTCAAGGTTTCATGTATTGGATTTTTGGCGTCGTAGTGAATTTAGTGTCTTAGTTTCGTATGTACGGTACCTCTCACTTGTAAATATGGTCCGTATTAAAAATTGCTAAATTATTTTCCAGGCTACCATATGTGCCTTGAGTATTCTGATATTTCGGATAACCTGTACATATTCATTGTACTGTACTTGTTAATGTAATGTTAGCCCTTTGTGTCCAATGTAACATCCAGAGAAATCGGGACATTGTCATTTTTATTTTACACTTCTGTTGTCAGATATTCAGTGGTTGGTTTAGTCTTTTCTTCACATTACTGGCCGCGTGGTTTCTATCGAAGGACAGCCAAAACGTTCTCAGAAGCGCTGTGGTCACTTCACTTGTCTTTAGTTGGTTAGGACAGGTGAACATGGCGACATTTCGATAGACTTTGTGTAAGGTAAGTTGTCGATGTAAATTCTTGCGACTAACATTTCCTTATATCTGTGAAATGTACGTATGTGGTATGGATTTGGATGTCCATCTAACATGTGCGTTGCAGGACGAAGTGTTTCTTCTTCTCAGTTGAATTTTAATTCCATATAAATAATATTAATCCGAGGAAGTCTGGTTATAGTTATTTAGAGTCACTGAAACGTGACAATTATACATTATTGATTGAACCTTCTTGTATTTGGTGTTTCAGAATAGGTGCGTATACTGTGTGTAACTCTTTTTGCTGTTTCAGCAACCATACTTTATGAAACATCTATACATCATGGTAAGATTTAAAATTACGTTTGGAACAGCCAATAAAAACAAGTGTCTATTGATTCTCTAAGTTAAAAATCCGTTTTTGTATGTTTTAGATTTCGATTAATTTCTATGGTTCTAAGGTTATACGATGTATTTCAGTCTGTCATCAATTGTAAGAAGAAGACACTGGAAGTTAGTGGAGGTATATGTTGTAGACTTATATATAGTACCTAATTGACTTTGAATTAATTATGGTTTAAGGTATTTTTGTGTATGCAGATTGTTTTCATGATAATATATTAATTCTGGATACATGTTAAATCAGTAAATAACAGATATGTACTGCCGAATACAGTGTATAATAAAAATATAGAGGAGGGTAAAAATTACATTAACTTGTACTGTTCTCTTATTAATGTGACATTCTGTTGCAGGAAATATGTGGAATGCTTCAAATTAACTTTGCCATATCAAGAAACAGTGGGCCATAACTTTAATCCTCATTTGTATAAAGGCTGTGATATATACGGGTAGTGGATCAGAGTCTACAGGCAGTAGTGACTACATCAGGAATTGAGGCAGAAGAATGTTTGAAAATTTTACCTTCATTCAAATATAGGATTGAACACTCATATATAGGACTTCCCAACAGCAAAAACTACAACTTTATTAATGTTTTTAGCACAAGATCTTGTGCACTTTCTTCCAAACTGAATATGAATTATTGTAAAGAACTATTATTTATAGTGCCAAGTATTAGGTCTTTTCTTGTAAATATTTAATTTACTTTGCTTTTTGTGGGAAGTGTATCAATTGATACATTACAAAAAGTTAAGATCCAACATTGTATATGCTGTGCAAAGAAACATTCTCAGTAGATGTAATATGGAAAAGACAGGATAGTATCTTTTATTCTGTTTATGTCTTTTTTTCATACCTCCAGTACTTGCTTCATCTGAATACAGACCTGATTGGAAGGCAATGTATCATGCAATGTTCTCATCTCGTATGGTAGTAAATTTTGTGGATCAACAGCAGCAACACCACAACCACCATCACAATAACTTATCTGATACAAATAATAATAATAGTAGTAGTAATCGGCAGAACCGAATTCTGTCCAGTAACTGCTACAGTCACAGTCCCTTTGAGCACCCATATCCTCTGGAGTTACTGCAATTAATGGGCCTGGAAATGCCTCCAGTGCGCAACCGAAGTTACAACAACCATCCTGGTGGAAGAGGAGGGGGAGGCTGGAGGGATCGTGGTAACCTTCATGGTTCTAGCTCTTCTTTGATGCCACCTCCTGTTTCTGTGGGATTCCGCCCTTTAGTACATAACTCAACTATGAAGAGAAATTCCTGGAACAAAAACAATGGAAGGTAAGTGCTGAAGAAATGCTGCTGCTCAAACCAAGCTTATGAAATGTTGCAGGTTTTGCACACTTTTTGTGCATGTATGGAATATAAAACCATTTGGAGCACACTGGTCTACCAGTGTGCTCCACATTCTTCTGCCTGTGAAATCTTTTGTCATCAGCCTTTCACTTCCTGTCACTGGATCCATCCGTCATCTTGTGTATTTAGCATTCTATAATTCACAAGTCTATAATTTTTATTACTTTTGTAGTTATTATTATTAAGTGTTCTGTCTTACGACAGGTCCATTGCTCTGCCCAAAAAGAGCTCTCCAGTTGTCCCTATTCTTGGCTTCTCGCTTTAATTCCTGGAACGTCATCTTCTTTCCTTGTTTAAGGTCGTCGGTTAGCTGTATCAATCTTCTTCCTAGTCCTCTCTTTCCTTCAACCTGGCCATCGGTGATATCACTCATTAATCCATTCCTTCTCATAATATGTCCCAGCCAGTTACCTTTCCTTCGTGTAATCGCCTGCAGAATGCTTCTTTGCTCGTTGACTCTCCTCAATACTTCTTCATTGGTCACTCGATCCGTCCACGTGAGACAAAAGTCCACATATCTCTTGTAATTTATTTTCTCGTACACCCTTCAGTTTTAAAATCAAGACCCCATCCAAAACATAAAATGGGTTACAACAGCTTGGTCACGATTTTAGTGCAAGAATGGCATACAGTTATGTTGGACCAAGCAGCAACGGCTTTGGATCACAGTAATGTGACAGTGACCTATATGAGGCATGAAGAACACCTTTGGAATAGTAGTGTACTTAAAAGAGTACATCCTTTTTTGTCTTGTTTAATGTTTTTGCACCTGGTGACACCTAATAACATTAGGAATGAATGTCCACCATCTGTTTACCATGATACATGAGCAGTTCTGTGGTGCAATTCTTGTTGTGTTTATGTTTTAAAAAGAGGGCATAAACTAAAAATTATTACTCTCAAAAGTAGTAGACAGTTTTGCCCCCTAGGATTTGTTAAGGCCTGGTTTAATGTATTTGAGGAACTACTAATTTTGTTCATAAATAAAATTTCATAGACCACCGAGATGTAGTCAGCGGGATCCATTAGCATCCAACTCAGATCTGTCTTATAACTCAAGTTCTGACTCGGGTTTCTCGTCTCGATCCCCTACTCCCAGTAAGCAGCAGTTACAACAGTCTGCACTTTCTGATGTGAGCGCGCTACAGGCCACTGGTGAGGAGTCTGATGATACCAAGGCTGGCACTAGTTCATTGGACTGTAAAGGAGTCAAGTAAGCAAAGCCTTTTAGTGCATGAAACCAAGAGCATACATGTGTTGCTGAAAGAAACTTTTTGCGTTTATTGTTCAGACACTTCTGACCCATTTCAAACAAATTTATATTCGCAATATACAGTGTGCTTCACCAGGTCATTGTTTTGTTTTTTGACTGTCCTGAGTCCATTATTAATAGTTAATTATGCCATAGCAGACTTCAGAAATATGTAATAATTGTAAAATGTTGGGTGCAGTATATATTTTATAAGTTGTAGCACCTCAGTATTTTGTTAACGCAAAGAATTATGTTTAGACGTCTACATGAGGTATATGGCACACCAGTCCATAACAGTGCAGTTGAAAATGGTCACAGCCATCAGCAGCAACATCAGCAACCATATTTCCATAAACACTCGGCATCTGCACAGTCAATACAGACACTGCATGGTCTTCAGTTCTATGTAAGTTATTCATTGTAATAAATGTAATTAAATTGATAGAACTGGCAGATCCTCTGTGTTAGATATGGTCGAGAAATTTATTAAGAGAATTTAGTCGTCGGCTGTGTCGTACAGAGGTTCTCATCGGCTTATAAAATTTCTCACCTGGCAGATTTTGTATTAAAATTGCAAATCTGAAAGTTGGTGACAAGTAAGGCATAGTTTTGGTTTGGAAGAATGGACAGAAAATGTTTAATTCTTTTACACTGATTTTTTTTAACAAAAGCTTCAGAAAATAATTTTCATTTACATTATCTAGAATTTAAGTGGATTGGTCGGCTATAATCCCCTTTTCATAATTGGTAATAGATCCCTTGTATTGTCCGCGAGGCACGAGAGTAGACCTGGCCTTATCAGTCATTGTTTATGTGGCAGGGGGAAAGTGGGTTCTGCGCATGCACTGGTGATGTATTCCTTACCTAAGAACATTGTGCTGTCAGTCAGTCAGTACATTACCTCACAATGTATGGCCTGTATAAGCTTGGTGTGTTTTTCTGTCCGCTAGTAGCACAGAATTCTACCCCACCTCCAAAGATGTCAGGTCTACTCTTGTGCCTCGCGGACAATACATGCAGTGTGGTCGTGTCTCAATTATTTTTACTGTTATGAAGACATGAATTTGTTGCTTCCCTCCACCTTGGATAAACGGATACCACTCAGTGCTGCAAACTTGAGTACAGTGCTCTTAAATGGTTGGTGGTTAGGTATTCTGTAGTGGTTGTATGATTTTTCAGCAGCGACAACAATCTTGGCATCCTGGACTAATTCGGAATGAGAGCCCCTATCTAAGCAAACGACGTTACCATTCTGGCAGACATTCCCCACCATTACCAGTACCTCCTCATCGCCATTCACGTGGAGGACGCAGACTCAATGAAATCCTGTTTCCTCTGTCTGGTGGACTTGGACTGCCAGTTTTTGTTGCTGCCGACCAACTTCTTTCTCGTGCATATCTCATGCAGGTTACTTGTACACCGCCACAGCTTATCTCTGGCTGTGACTGGGATAAGGTAGCAAGTGCACTACCTCTCTAGCTTAAGAGTGTGCAGTGTTTCACACCCTAATTCTAAAACTTATTTTCTTAGCTTGTGCAATTTTTATTGTTAATCACTAATTCTTTTATGTGAAATTAGTCTCCTTGGGTTGCATGAGTTAGTAAAATTACTTAATAGATACAGGCATTGTTTATAGCATAAATAATATTTAAACTTATACAATGAATAGCATTTATTACATACACATTTTCAGTATTGGTACTAATCGCATATACTGTACATTAATCAGATCTTAGCTGTCATCACGAAGGATCGTTGCTCATCTACTCTCATATCCATAGAATATCAATATAAGAATATTTCTGGTTTAAGTCATATTATCTTTTGTTAGTGGTAGTAAAAGCATTGGACATTAGATTTCACATCTTATAGGTATTGCATTATTACAAAATGTAGTTTACGTTAAGAACAGAGGTCTTGCTTCAGAAAAGAACTGGTTAAATTTTGGGCAATAACCATAACATGTTGATTTGATACTTAATGGATAAACATTTTTGGATTTTTTGTTTTCACAGAATTTTTTCACTTTTTACATTTTTTTTATAAGAAATGTAAACTAAGCTGGCACTGTATTTTTGAATGAGAATAAGATAAAATCTCATCATACTGTGGAAATAAGATTATCATGAGAAAATCAGTCTCTGCTTTGATGAAACCAGTCTTGGCTGACTTGAAGGAATTTCTTATATTTGGTGATTCTGTCTTACACATATATTCCAAGAAGATGAGCTTAGTAACTTTGAGTTCAGAATTAAGTATTGCAAGAAAGCTAATAATAATTATTGTTTTGCTGTTATAATAATTTTTATTGTATTCTTTTAGCTGTCAGAAGGCATTTGGAATAAATTCATGATACATCAACAAACAGAAGATACATTTAAGAAGAAGATTAAACTCTGGAAATGTCTATCTGATTTTATTAAGGTATATAATAACATATATGCACGTATATCAAAACATGAAGTTGTGGAAATTAAAAATGTGGGGGGGACAAAGCAGTTGCTCTAACTTTAATTATGTGTGTCGGATATACATATTTACAGTATTAAAATATTACAAATTAACTTCAGAAGTGTAAACTCCCTCTGCGTAAATCTTCAATGCCATTAGAAATTAAAACCCTACTGAGTCTTGAGGATATTCAAATGTTAAATCTTGAAAGTGTAACATTTAACTTCAGCTACAACAAATGTGGAATAAATGGTTCTTATAGTACACTCAGACAAGTTCACAGAATTGGAGTACTTGTAAAAAATTGTTTTAAAATTACTTTTTGGCACAGTCAGTCAACTGGGTCGTGCATAAACAGTGGGCCGTTTTGGTGTCTAGCGGGTCAGTAACTAAGAGAGTAGATTGCACAGAGGCTATGAAAGGTTTAACACCTACACAGTTAGTGATAAGGTTGAGTTGACTCCGCACTGTGGTGTCCCAAAATGATTGTTAGAACACTATCACCGTCTCGGTGCTACACAGCCCGTGGCATGACGGCTCATATCTTGACTTCAGCGAACTGGAGACCTATTAGTTAGTAGTTAGTTAGTACAAATGATTTTCTCCTCCATTATATGGGCATCACGGTTAGGTTTGGGAGGGGTGTATCAGTTGATTTTTATTTATGATTATGTTCCATTTCTTATTTTTGTATGTTATAAACAGTTATCATTCCCACGCTATGGACTATACCTTGTAGGCTCCACTATGAATGGATTTGGAAGTGACAAGAGTGATGTGGATATGTGCCTTCATGTACGACATACTGAAATGGATCAGCGGAATGAAGCTGTTGGTCATCTTGAGCAGATGTTGAAGTGTTTACGGGGCTGTGGTGAGTCTTCTTAAAACAAGTATGTACGAGGACGAGTCAAATGAAAACCGTAAAAAAAAAATTTATTTTAATTTATTGAATGAAAGCGGTACACAACTATATCATTTTTCTACATAGTCTCCATTTCGTTCAATACAGGCCCTCCAGCACTTACGAAGTGTATGGATTCCTCTAGAAAAAAATTCTTGTGGTTGTCTGCGGAACCACTCATGCACCGCCTGCTGTACCTCTTCATCAGAACGGAACTTCTTTCCTCCCATCACCTCTTTGAGTGGCCCAAACATGTGGTAATCACTTGGGGCTAGGTCTGGTGAGTATGGCGGATGTGGAAGACACTCAAAGTGCAAGTCTTGGATTGTTGCCGAGCATTGTCATGTTTCAAAAGGACACCTCTAATGAAAAGTCCACGTCGCTTTGATCTGACTGCAGGTCGAAGATGATTCTTCAAGAGATCTGAATATGAGGCACTGGTGATAGTGTTCCCCCGAGACGTGTAGTGCTCCAAGAGTACGCCTCGTTCGTCCCAAAAGAGAGTCAGCATAATCTTCCCTGCAGATGGCTGCGTCCGGAACTTCTTGGGTTTCGGTGATGAGGAATGACGCCATTCCTTGTTCGTTCTCTTTGTTTCCGGTTGGTGGTAGTGCACCCAAGTTTCATCGCCAGTAACGATTCTCGAAAGTAGCCATCACCTTCTGCTTGAAGGCGCCGCAGAAGTTCTTCACAGGCGTCAACATGTCGTTGGTTCCATTCTGGAGTCAGCTGCTGCGGCACCCACCTTGCAGACACTTTGTGAAACTGGAGCACATCATAAATGACATGGTGTGCTGATCCATGACTCATGTTAAGAATTTCGGCTATTTCATCCACCGACACTCGGCGATTTTCCATCACTAGGGCTTCAACTGCTGCAATAAACTCAGGGGTCACAACTCTGTGCACCTGACCCGGGCGAGGAGTGTCTGCCACAGACGTCACACCATTTCTGAATTTCCTACTCCACTCGTACACTTGCCGCTGTGACTAGCATGCATCTCCATACTGAACCTTCATCCGTCGATGAACTTCAATCGGTTTCACACCTTTACTGATCAAAAAACGAATTACAGAACATTGTTCTTCTTTCGTGCATGTAACTAGTGGAGCAGCCATATTCAAACTGGCACTGTGATGGCGTTCTGTTTGTCTGCATTATACTGCCACTTATAGGATACTCTTTATAGCATTGGTAACATGTCTGCCAACTTATAGGACAATGGCGTGATATTTCGAATTTTTATCTCAGTTTTACGGTTTTCATTTGACTCACCCTCGTATAATGTAAGATTCGAAGTTATCTCGGTGGTGAAAATGTCGGTGTTGGCCTCCTGGGTTTCTTCATGCTGTGTGAACTTGTACGTGGATACTAGAGTTTTCATCTTTGGGGTTGAAGATGAAGGCAGCTTATTCCTCTGTCATTACAACCCAGAAGACACCTTGGACAACCGTGTTAATTTTCCATATTACATTTAATACATCCATAACAACTCAGTTTGATGTGATTCTTCTGTGTTTGTATTGCTTCAAAGTGCCTCATCCAAATGCATATTAAGTGCAGTATAAGCTATAAGAGTCACATTGTGGTGTGTTTATTTTTAAATACTGATATTTTTTACAGGCTTCATAGAACATCCAGAACTAATCCAAGCTAAAGTGCCTATCTTGAAATTCCGTGATACATGCTTCTGTCTGGAAGTGGATCTGAACTGCAACAATTCTGTGGGGATACGCAACACACATCTGCTTTCCTGTTACTCACGAAGTGAGTTCCTTCTAGACAGAAATTCCTTTAATCAGTTTCTGAACATACATTTTTATTGTTTTATTTTTAATTGACTGTTTCATTTATTTATAGTTAATTTTGTTGTCTTTATTTTATTATTTGTAATTTTTCACATTTATTCACTTTTTTTCTAAATAGCTTTCTGTATTAATACATATGTTAAAAATCATTCAGTACTTTCATTTAACAATTATTTTCTCACTTTGGGTGGTTTTACAAAGATTTGTTTGTCTATTGGAATTATTTAAAATTGTTGCTCCCTTGATGAGGTTATCCACTTACCTGGCTGTCTTTTGGGTTTTAGAATCATGTATTCTGGTAGAATTTTACCAACAGGGATATGAGTCTCATTAAATGATTCTGTCAGTATTAAAATACAGTTTAATTAGAATGTATTTAGTACTAAAATACTAACAAATGTTAAGCCATAAAACCAGCTCAGGCAGCTGAAGATCTTGTCGTAAGTTCTCATTTAAATCTCATGGCAGTAGGTATGTTAACTTGTCTTTATTTTCAACACAGTTAGTTGGTTTTGTTAACAGTGATTTGATAAGACACATTTAAAAGTATCTGAAATTGGAGGTTGTCGATGTGAAAATGTTAATCATAGTTTTCTAGGTTGAGGCACCATGCAGTCTTTTAGGCGATTACTAGCATTATGGAGCAACACGTAACCACGTGTTAACTGACACAGCGTTATAACCTAGAACATCACAGTTGACACACATTGAAATTCTTATTAATGTCTTTTGTAGTTAGGTGTGACTGATTAGAGCTATGAAAATTTTTCTTGCAGTGGACTGGAGAGTGCGTCCTCTGGTACTCATTATCAAGCTCTGGGCCCACAAACACAATATTAATGATGCAAAGAATATGACAATTTCAAGTTACTCATTGGTGCTTATGGTTATTCATTTCTTGCAGTGTGAGTATTATTACTTTCTTTGTTATTAGTACTTTACATATTAAAATGACACATTGGAGCACATTGCCATAAGTAAATGTTTTTCTTTCCCTTAAGTTAGACCCATTTTTTAATTTTAGGAGTTTTATACTGCATTCACAATGCCATATTAATTGAAAGTAATTTCTGTAACAGAATTTCTGGATTGGATTTCTGGCTGTAACAATGTGAAAAACAAACAACCCTTCTAGATTATCATATCACATATACATATATTGAATAGCATCTTTCTTCTGTCTCTTACAGTTCCCAGTGCGTTTGTTGCTAAGCAACGGTGACTGGTGATGTCACCCATTGTTCCAGCCAGAGAACCAGGCCATCAATTATTTTTATAAATAAAATACAAGGCACTCTTTTTTTTATTTAACTTTTAATTTTAGCATGCTGCTTGTACTTAAACACAGTGGTGAAGGTAATTCTGCTCTCAGAAAATTTGTTATCTTATAGAACAAAATGATGAAGGGAAGACACTGGTAAGAATTTTAAGCTAATACACAGAATAAGAAGGTTGTAGGATCGATATAATAGCAGGCGTACAGATACCCACATTCATCATATGCGGTTTGCATGTTATGCGAATCTGACAAGGTGTATATAAATTAAATTAAAAAGAATGGAATACAGTGTGATCCATTTTGTATGGGGAAAAAATGTAACATTATAAAAGTGCTTTATTGCTTAAATGAAACCTTTGTTAACAAGTTGTGTGGTAGTGACAGACTCATATTTTGGTTTTCAAGGTCACCAACCATGACACTCATGATTTCATTTATGTAGGGGTTAGTGACAGACATTGTGTATATTCGGTGACTCACGGACATACCAGATAAAGAAGGTTGCTGCCAGTTTCCAAGAAGTGGAACAGCATGTGAAAAATTAGGCCTCATGCTGCGACTTGTGCCTGAATAAGCCTTAACACGATTGTCCGTCTCAGTAGGCAAATTATATTAACTATAGTTAATAATAGTTAACAGGTGTTACTTAAAAGTAGTTTATATTTTATCCATAACCAAGTGGATCACTCTGTACATAACCACTATAAAGGTAAATTTTTCTCACTTATAACATGAGTAGACCAATTTGTTATTTGTGCATGTAAGAAGACCCGTATTTTCTTCTACACAGATTTTAGCATCAGAAGGGATTCAATCTGATGTCTGTCAGATTCATTATATTTAAAAGTTACTAAGTTGCACAGACAGACTGCCATTTTGTGCAATCTACAGTGGGAGGAGAAATTTTTACATAATGAGCACATATTAATTGTAGGTGCATATTCTGTTCAAAGTAAGAATAACCACAGAATTAAATAGTTGAATACTCAAGATGCTTATGTTTTATTGCTGTCAACAGGTGAGCATGTGTTCTTATATTCTGTTTAATTAATTCACACTGTTTTGAACATCCATTTTCTGTACATGCATGAGTGTATACAGACAACTATTATCCTTTTGATTGATTTTCCTATCTTGCCTGTTTTTATTAATACATTAATTAATTCCGTGTTGCAGGGTCTTGAAAAATTTATAGTTGCTCAGGTGGTCATCAAATTCCAACATATTTTATGGAACCTGATGTTTCATTTCGGTGTTTGTAAGAGCCCACCATCAGACTGTACCCTTAGCCCTAGATTTTGTTGTAAAATGCAGGGACATTTTTGACTGGTTGAGTGACTGTTAGCTTCTCAAGAAGGTTTGTGATACATGGAATTAGTTATTTAAAGAATATAATAATTACTGGAAAAGGGTCTAAATTTGATATTTTGTCTCTGAGGTACAGATAAATTTTAAATTTGCTTTAGAATTTTATGGTACTTATCTCTTGATTTAATGAAGAAATGCACATAATACAATATATTCATCTTATTAAAAGTCTGAAACTTTTTATCTTTCTGTGTCAAAATATATCTAAAGTTTTACGTATAATTTTGAAATGTCATAATTAATTATGTGAGCTATACCTTTTTTTAGAATACTCAGGATAATTAAGTGGGCTAGATTAGAATCTCACATGGCAGATTAAATAAATTATAAATTGCACACAGTATTTGAGACCAGTATTTAAAAATGTTACAGAATGATGTCTATGAAGCAAATAGAATACATTCAGGTTCACAAAGTGATGAAATCAATTAACGTTTTGGAATATTCATAGACAGAAACCAAAAGTAACTTTTAAAACATACTTTTTGTCAAATTGATTCCTACACTGAAATAAAATAGACGCATATCAGTGGGTTGAAAAACAATATCACAAATGTCATAAATACCAGCAATTTGAAATTAATTTAATTTTGTATTTATTTCTTAAAATAGATAAAGTAAGGTTGACTACACTAATCTGAAATAACTTTTCTGGAATGTTATAGTAAAGATGTCCAGTCACTGTTCATTTAAAGTTGAATGTACTTGAGGTATATAAAATCTGTATAATTTATTTTGTGTTTCAGACCCTTCTCCATTATGTTTTAGAAGCACTGCATTCTCAATATTGTAGCAGGTACTGAAGGACTGAATGAATCTGTATTTCTACAGGTGGTGTTACCCCTCCAGTACTCCCGTGCCTGCATGGAATGTATCCGGGTAAATTCACCCCACATTCCGACATCCAGATGATAGACATCTATGAAGACTTGCCACCTTTCAACTCAGATAACAGTCAAACATTGGGAGAGCTTCTGCACGACTTTTTGCGCTATTACGCTGAATTTTCGTGAGTGATATTTCATACATTGCCCTCGGTGGACTAGTGGTTAGCGTGCTTGCCATTGGACCCAAGGTTCGCGGGCCAGACCAGTAGCACGGTGGGATGGAATTGTTAGTTGTAACTCATAGCAAATACTAGGCTGTACTTCCCATGTATATTTATTTTATTCACATGTATGTGTTTATCAGTAACATGTCTAGGGAGTGAAATGTATGGTTTGTTTGTATTGATGAACTTCACTTTTGTTTTCCTGCTTCACGCTTCTTCGTGAAAGGAGCTAAAAATCTGTGCTGACGTGAATCCTTATTTCAGCTTCAGTCAGTATGCCATGTCTGTGCGGTTGGCATCCCGCGTACCAATAGAAGAATGTCGTAGAGCTCGTACGTACAAAAATGACCCCCATCAATGGAAATACCTTTGCATTGAAGGTAAGAGATTTGTTAACCATTCTTAATAGAGCACATAGGACGGAATTAAAATTAAAATATAAAATTATAAATAATAACATTCATCACATTATCTGTTCTTATCTCACAGAGCCCTTTGATCTCACCAACACTGCTCGATCTGTGTATGATCGGGATGTATTTGAAAGGATAAAAGCAGTGTTCCAAGCTTCATACATCAGCCTGAAGAAAACACGTGATATTGAGAGTATATTCCTCTTAGATGATAAGGATTAAGATGTGTTAAATTATGTTTGTCTTTGCCTCAGAATAATTCTACCCAGACAGGAAGAAAATGGCAGAAAAGACAAATTTGCATATTTCTTGGCACGTTTTCTATAGTGTTGATATCACGTTGTGAATGTGTGGAAAGCGTTCCTTACAGTTTTAAGCCTTGTTAATGAATGGTGTTTGATATGGCCTCATGGTACAACAACAGGTAGCACCAATAAAGGAAAATAGAAATGTGCCAATGATGGTGTAGAGAGAAATAATACGAACTAGTCAATCATGAAATTAATACTTGACTGTGATTAAGGTTGAAGCTTTAAACCTAAAAGAGAAAGCATTTGAATGTTTTGTTCATTTATGTGATAATAAAGGTAATATTTTGTTGCCCTGAAGACTGAGTAACATCAGTAGGAGACCGGAAAGATAATCGAAGGTAAAAGATCAAGGAAAGTTTTTTGACTAAAGAATGTATCAAAATTTGTTACAACTTTGTGTCTTTGCTGGGAAGGTAAGCATTTTAATTTTTAACAAAATATAAGTTATTCTTTGTTTTTAAAATGTTTTGTATAACACTTTTCCTTGGAGATATATAAAATTTAAAAGAGTCTAAAAATGTAAAAACCCTAAAATTTGGTGCCCTGAAAATGGTAAGGACACCACAAAAAAAATTGCAGTTTGTAAAAGTGACGTGCGATAGCCATTGACAATTATAAAAATAACAATCATGAAAATATGCAAAGAACATTCAGAAACGTTTTTAATCACTGCAGAGTTACTGATGTTATTGTCCAAGAAATCTCTGCATATAAAACTAGTTGAATATTGCGTATGAAAGAGCCTGTAACTTTGTGTCGCATCTGTTGCAGTATGATGAAATTGGAAGTAGGTGTAAATGGTTTTAAATTGTCATTAGCATTAGCATTATTTTAAAGATCTGAGAAGAAATTAAACAATAATCAGATGCATGTGTTCTGTGCTCAGAGAAAATTATTCAAACAAATGTGATGTTTATTTCTGCATGTTCGTGTAAAATGTGAGAAGTCTTGATAGCTGAGACCTGAGTATTAAATTTGTTGTAGTATCATACATGGCACCTCACAATAACGCATTCATTTTTGTCATTAGTAAGTAATGAAACAAAAAATAGCAATAATTATGATTATTATATGTGAACTGGCAAAATATGATGAGGTTTATGTACTTTATCTGATTGCTTTTCATATTGTTTCTGTTAGTGATTTTAATCTGTATTTGTTCTGTGCATTCCTCGTAGTAATTATTAAACAAAACGTGATTTAATGGTATACTGTAAAATCCCGTCAGTATGGCTTGCCATTTGACTGAGTAAAATATTTGTAGTTTAGATGTACTGTAAAGACTTGCACAGGATTTAGTAATTTTCTGGCTAACATTATTGGTGATATAAAATAATCATTTTGGAAAGGAATTTCTTTATAGAGACAAGCTAAGCAACATTTCAGTTATTGAAGTCAATTACAAAAATATTTGTTTGTCAAGATGGTGCTCAGTTATTTTTCTATAAAAACCAGTAAGTCTCTAAGGGTGAATGTATGTATATATATGTATACACATATATATATATTTTAGGTCTGTTATGACATGTGATTTTCCAGGGATAGATCGGAGCAACGGAAGGTCTAGGAAGCTGCTTCATGTCGCTTTTGAGTCCGAGCAGTGACTCCTTTGTTTTCATGTCTGTTTTGGTAAACAATTTAAGCAATTCAGTAATTTGGCAGATGTGAGTGTGTGTCTAGCCTGTGTCGTTATAACAATTTCCTATTAATTTTGCAGTGTATTTAAAGTATTTGTTTAATCTACCAGACTTAGAAGTGTGATAACCATAAATAAACACCTGTTTATGTGACCAGTGTTATCTACGTGATACGTAATTAAGATTTTGATATTACTGTTTGTTGCATTGAGATTCCGTTGCCTACTTTAAGATTGTTCCATTCTTGGAGCAGAAACAGTAATTCTGTGACTGTACTACCAAGTATGCACTCAGGTTATCAGCCATAAAGAGAATCTTGCTGAAGTTATAATCAGTTTTGATGAAATCATGATATGAAACATTCAAGTGTCTTACATAATCTGTATATATAAGTGCCAAAGATTATGTTCTTCATTGAATCTTTTCTGAATTAATAAATTAAAAATTGCTGGTGTTTGTGTTTGTGGTCTGTTATAAGGCATTTACATATTCAATCAGGTTGTCTGAATAGAATAATTAAAAATGATTGTTTTGTTATTGGTATTCTTTTCTTATAATTTTGGTTAACTCTTTTATAAATTTTAATTGAGACAATACAAAATACATAGTGGTACAGTAATTGTATGTTAGAGTGAATGAATGTTTTCAATGTTTTGAGTTGATAGTTGATGGATGAGGTCTTTAGTGGAATCATTATTACTGTTCATTGAGCAAAATGGGAGGTTTGTTATTGGTATGTGATCTGATTATATTAACTTTGAAGCATGGCGAGTTTATACTATCAGTTTACTGTTTAAAAAAGATTTTTTTTTCTGTCACTGGATACCATGGGTTTTGGGTAATGATGTATTTTGCGTGGTTGCTCTTTTAATCTGCCTAAACATTCCCAATATATGCTGTCATTCATCCATATCACATGAACAGGTTATCGGATAAAGATGTAGTAGTTTTAAATGCCTATATTTAATTTATTTATTGCACCTACACCACTGGTTCTATTATCACAAGCGAATAAAGCACAGGAGATTTTATTAATGTAAGAATATATTCAGTATATGATCCCTGTACATCCAATATCATTTACAGACATCGACTAACTTTTTCCATAAACACAACTGGTGTTTCCAAAGTGATACTTCGGTGATATTTGCTGTCAGTTCTTCAACCGTTCAACCCTTCAGGAATTCCATAAGAAATAATCACAAGGATTCAAGTGCAGAGAGTAATGTAACAGATCATCCAGTTCCAAATTGCTCAAGATATCAGAATTGACCCTATTATGGAAATTTTCATTTAGAAATGAATTTCATTCACTGTATGTGGCTATATCCCCATTATTAGAAAAATGTTTCATCCATATTTACTTCCAGTCCCCGAAAAGTTGAACAAAGTGGTTATGAAGGTGTTTTAAGTAACATTCATCATTCATTGTGTTGTCTGAGAAGACTGGGTGAACAATCTCAGCGGTTAAATAGCTAGGAGGTATCACTCACTAACTGATAATTTCATAACTGACATTCTGTGACATTAAATTTGTTAATGTTGATGTAGCCCATTAATAAATATAGGCAATTAAAACTTCTGTGTCTTTTTTATGACTATTTCATTATATGGCAGGATTGTCTCATACAATTATTATTAACATTTATAGATATGATTTTTTTAATGATTGGCCTTCTTGAATAAAGTATCTGTTCCAATTATATCCTAAACACTGAAATAAATTAAAGTGCATACTTTTCATAAACACCAGATAGAGAATTTGTTAGAGTAAAAAAATAAATATCTCATGTCTGTGTCTTGAGGTCAACCATGCAGTTTTTACAAGAGTTTGAGACTTATCTACTGATTTGTAAGTAATTATGAAATAAAGCTATCAACAGTCCATCAAATGATAGCTAGAGGGATAATTAATAGTATATTGAAGGCCTTAGGTAAATATATACTCATTAAATTATTTATTTATTTATTTTGCCTTTTTTATCTGTTTGTTACAAACTATTATTCTTGTATTCCTGAAGAAATGTTCGTGGGCTGTACTGATTATGAGATTATTAATATATTTAGCAGAACAACTGGAATAAATATCATTATGAAAGATGGCTTGTCATATCATCATCAGTGTTTCATTACAAATGTTAGCCAAGGCATGATAAAGTGTGACATAGTATGCAATATAAGAAACACTGCCAAAATTATATCTTGTAGTTTCCATATTTATGGGATATCCAAACTAAAACTGTTTCTTTAAGCAATGATCTTTGTAACCTTTATATGACAAATACGTGTTTCATTAGCTATATTACCTTCTAAGGCAGCATAGAGATTTTATATATTTTCTGTTTCAGAGATTTAGGGGTGGTCACTCATATCAGAAGTTAAGAACTAGAATATAATACATGCATTTGATACCATCACACCTCCTTGTGCTGAGAGGACATTGACTACCTTCCTCATGAAATTGGTCCTTTTATATAATCTGATATATTCTACTTAGCAGTTTAGGTTAGGTTGTCACTGGGTTGTATAGAACAATAATGTGATGAGTGGTTACTCATCAGTATTTAATTAATGTTCCAGGGATACTAATTTGTTTTGACTACTCCAGACGCTATATTGACATGCTAGGAAGTTACTGTATATGTATAAGAGGAGTGGCTTGCAATTAAGGAGCTATATTGTCTGTAAACATCTGATATTCTTCACGGTTTATGACTGGTAAAAAAGAAAACATTCTTCAGTGTGTTCACTATAATATCACTATAGGTTATGTGGCCAATGTACAGCTTCATATGTAGAGATGTAGAAGATTTTTATGGAGATGTTACCAAAAGGCTGATTCAGAATTAAATTTATAGAACTTAACAGGATTATAAGGGTACTGGGACCTAAGACATAAGAATATATTCAAAATATCTGAATTTAGAATTCTTATTTATCTACTGTAATTTCTACATATGATGTTACTTTTGTAGACTTACTCTTTAGGGATGTTTGAAGTATTGATTTGGTAGTAATCGTTTTCTCTGTGATAGTTTGTCCATCTACTAATAAAATGGCACAGTGAAAATGGCTGTCTTCTGGGTCATTGCACCATGTAGTCTGGTAGAAGCTTACCAACATTTTAGACGTGCTTGTTGTCTCCTTCATTACGGTGATGACCTCTAAAATGTCAGGAAACTTCTACCAAACTACATAACACCACAACCCAGAAGACAGCCTTCATACTTGCTGTCATGAGAACCTCAAATCTCAGAAATTACATATTGTAGTTCTTAACCTCCTTGTTCATGTTCTGGAAGTTACTGATTTGTGTTTGGCCTTGAGACAGACTGTTCATATTGATAGATTTTGTTTTCCTCAGAATATCCAGAAAATGCTGTTATAATACATTAAATACAAGCATACTTGATGTACTGCCTTACAATTCATAGTAATTCTGTTTGTGCATTTTTATGAAATTCCTACTAGATAATATTTGAAACACTTCCAACATCTCTAACACACATAGATATCTTGTCTTTATGGATCCATGCTCCAATGTATAAAAAATAGAACATACAATTAAAGAACTTTGGTCCACTTGAACTTCTATAGTCTGGCAACCTTTGAATGTGGGCTGTGCCGGGCCATGTATCTTGTACCATGAGAGGTAAATTCAACAACTATGTAAAATACAGTAATATGAGCTACATTTAATACACCTATATAAATAAAAATATTTTATTTCATGCAAAATGATCCATTCCCCATTCTTGTTTGTGTTGCAGAACTTGGTACTTTTTCCTTCTGACATAAATTGCTGATGTGCATACATGTATGTTTTATTAATTGTTGCATGACAGGTACCCTGACTGACAAAATGGGATCCAGCAAAGCTCGGAGCACTGCCAAATCAAAAGTGTCCATTTCAATAAATACAGCAAATAATACAAGTTTCCCCAAAAATGACACCAGGAATCTTCCTGAATCATAGGACTTCACATGCCATAAAATTTTGGACTAAAGGAGTTCAAGTATTTGTGAAGTGGGAAAGATGAGAAAAATCAGAGCATTGTACTTGATGAAAATAAAAGAGAGAGTAAATTCTAAATAGAACTTCATTCCTGTATGCTGTAGATGAATTTGCATAATACAATATTAAAGTTGTATCTTCATGGATGAAGGAATAATTGTAATACTTCTAAAACTTGTCCATGGATGGAGATATGTTCTATTTGTGCTTTCTCTGCTGTCTATGGGTAAGTTCTACACTAACTCATGGAACAGAGTCCTTTGTAGGAAGCTAGTTCAGATAGTTAGATTCCTTGTCATAGATCCTGAAGGTTCACTATTTTTACAAGAGCTTGGCACTGAACCCAGATGAATCTAATCCAAATTCTCACTCCTGCTTGCAAAAGGTCAAGTTTTGCCTTTGAGGTGTTCAGTAACAACCTTATATACATTTTAGTCTTTGTTGCTGCAACATGTGATCCTAACAATAGTTGGTGAAATGTATGCAATTTTTACAGATTCCTGTCACTTCCTCCCTTTTAGATCCAAATGTTCCCCTGAGAACCCTGTTCTCAGATACCCCCAGTGAATGTTTTTCCTGTGAGAGACCCATACAAAACAAGAGGTAAAACTGAACTGCATACTTCATCATAAGGGCAATGAGGGCAGGAAGCATGTTTGAAATGTTGGTAAATTTATACCAGACAGCATGGTGCAATGTCCCACAAGTCTGTCATCTTCATAATCAGTACTGATAAAACTAGAAATCCTACAAACAGGTCTAGAGGCTGCTTATATTAGGAGGTAGGACTGTTTCCAGGCCATCAGTGAGATTTCTTACTCAGAAATAATGGATATTTTTAGCTGTGAACTTTTTTCAGTATTAGTAAAAATTAATTCTCTTGCCCTTTCTTGAAATTTTACAGATTTTCTACCATGGAAATTATAAACTGCTATTAAAATCAGGTTTCTGGGTTGTATGTTGATGAAACTCAAATGAAATAATTTATCTCAAAGACTTTGGTTATCCCTGCAAGATTACATTGCATGGAGACCCACAAAGTCATAATGGATAAACTTTGTTGGAAATGCATCGAACCAAGTACTTCCCAGAAATATCATTCTTCGTGTTGGAGAACAAATATAGCACAAATGTATGGTCATTTAGGCAATGGAAAACCAATGTTTTCTCACTTTAAAAGACGTATCACAGATAACTCAATAGTCCTGACATGGCTTGCGCACTGTTTAGTGATCTTCAAATATGGCGTATCGAGGAATTAAGGGCTCCGATCCGTTTGCTTCAAAAACAACAAGAAATGAAAGATTTGCGCAAATGTCGAAGCAAGAACAACTTATTGAACAAAAGAAACGAGAAATACAAGCAAAATTAGAAGACCAGAAGAAGAAGGAAACTGAAGAAGCATTGAAAAAGTTGCAAGGTGCATCTGGTAATTCCAGAAGCACAGGAAACAGATCGAACTCCCAGGCAGGGCAGCATAAAGGGGGAAGAAAACCGTTTTGGAAGAGGTAAGTTGCAGTTTTCACATTCGTACTTTATGTCTGTGCCCATACATCCCTTCTTGTTGCATTCATTTCTCACGACTGTGCACGTTATAACGAATGTGTGGTTTTAAATAACGTGAATTAAATTAACTCGGCCCAAATCAATATAATCATTTTATACATTTCTTCTACATATACATTTCGTATGAAACCTGGATCTGGCCGGAACTTATGCAGCTTATAACATAAAAAGTATTAATATATTAAAAATTATCCATCCAAAGGATGCCCAGAATATCTGCATTACTGTACAACACAGCCTGAGGAAATAAACATATTCTCTCCAATTTCATATGAATTAAGTGATCAGTAGGTGAATATGTTACTTTTATTTTACGTGTAGTAGATGTGGGAAGAGCAAATGTGTAGCTATAGGTAAGGAAAGGTGGGATTTCTTCAGATTATGCACCTCTTCATGTCTGAAAAGTTGGATGGCTGCAGAGTTTATATGATTGTTTCAGTAAGAACATATAAAATGTGCAGAAAACTTCTTGTGCATTGCTTTCATTACGTGTGTTTAAAAGTATTGTTATGACTAACGACTTGTGATGGCTGCAAATCATTGAGATGAATGCAGAAAAAATCAGTATATAAGTAATAAGTTCATGATTTGTATCATGAGTCATTTTGTATCAACATATAATTTGGCACATATAGTGGACTCTTAAATGAGTTCATTGTTCTTACTCTTTACTCCCTCTTAGCAATTTAGACCAGCGATGGAAGCGAGATTCTTCACATTCAGAAGATACCAGCAGTTCCAAGGCTTCATCATCAGTGAACATATTCTCGAATGATGGAAGTTTCCTAGATCAGTTCAAGAAACTTTCTGGTGTAAAGGGTAAATCAGAAGCATATAATTTTAATAGCATGTGACCTTGTTTTAAATATATTTGGGTTTCTTGGTTTCCTTCCATTGAGTAGTTTAATGTGTTATGTAATAGTAAAAATGCATATAATATTTTCTGTGCATGTTATGTGCCTTGTTTCGTGGTTTATTCAGCGGTAAAAAGTTACATCAATTTTCTATGGCACTGACTGAGAAATGGCATTGTGGTTATGGCTGATGAGTTATGAAGTGGTTGTAGTTTCTTAAGGGGTACAGGCAGGTACTGAGGTAATCTACAGAAATCTCAGCATAACTCATTGTTACCAAACTTTTATTCTTCTCTGTCTCTCATTAGGCATCCACTTAATGTTCCCAAACCTCGTGCTTTATGTGGTATAAATACAAGCCTGAAACTAAGCTATTCAATTGGAACATTAGTTTCTTAAAAACAAAATAATTAGAGCAAGACCACAGGTACCATTAGTTTTAGAATTTGCTTTAAAATAAGAATTAATCCGTGACCTCCCGGAGGATTTTGTATGGCTTTAGGTAGCTGGTCTCCCAGCTGAGATTCGAACTGAACATAACCTAAATTTGAAGAATAAATTCTAACAGAGAACGAATTTTTCTCCGGTGTTTATAGATGGTGATCTTGGTTGTTGCACATGCTCTGTGTAGTATTTTGGTGATGTACAACATTTTAGAGCAAATTGTGATTAGCCCCGATAGGGTAGTACCTTAGTCTGAAATACTGGTACACTGCCAAAATGTTACAATGCACAACAACCCAGAAGATCATTGATATTCACGTTGCCATGGAAACCTCAAATCTTAGTTTGTGTTGCTTGATTTTTATTATAATTCTCATTTCAGAAGTTAAGTCCAAAAAAGGAGATGATTCTTCAGTTACAAATAGTATTGTCACTAGTGACACAAAAGGTTCAGCTTCTACCTCCGGGACTTCAACTTCCCGTAAAGGTGATTCAGGTATAGCTAACGTTATGTTAGCGGCTATTATGCATGCAGGTTTTAAAACAGGTTATGAAGTATCTTGTATTGCTACTGTAAATTGTGTTTATATTGAATACCTCGAAGTGCGCTTAGTAACAGTGTACAGTGGTTCCTTGTCCGCTGCAGGGGTTACAGTTTAATTGGTGTCAGGATTAAACCAGCCACAGAATTATTCTTAGTCTTAATTGGGTTGAAAAAAATGTAATTGTTTGCTTCAGATACAGACTGGGGTACGTGGGGTTCCCCGACCGAGAAACGGGCCGAGAAGGAAGACGAGCGTATGGAAGGAACTGAACGTAATGCCAGTCAGGACCAGGCAGAAACTGAAGACAGGGACGTGAATAAGGACCAGGACAGAGACCTCACGAATGAGGACCTGCACAACAGCGAGCGTCTGGGCACGTCACATTGGTTTCAGCAGAAGCGCATCAGCAGTGGTTCTTGGCAGCAGCAGGGGCAGGATGAGTCTGGGGTAGCTTGGCATGGGCAGGATTCACCTTCACCTCCACAATCACGCTCTGCTACTACTGCCCCAAATAGACCCTCCTCTCCGTATTCCCCGTCGAGCGCTACGGACACCAAGGAAGTAGTTCCTCTCATAAACATAACGCCATCCGCAAGAAAGGGTCCAATTCAATACTCACTTCCCAGTATTCATCCTTCCTCAATCATGCCTCTTCTTAACCCACCACAGCAGCACTTCATGACGTATTCTTCCCCTCCACCCCCTCTTCATAGTATCCCTCCGCCATCACCCATGCAGCCTCATACAATTCCTACACCTCCACCCCTTGCTCCTGCATTAAACCTCCACCCTTCTCGAGGTCAAGTCATTCAGCAGCCCCCACCAGCGATACAACAGCCACCCCCAACATTACAACCCCCACCTTCTATGCAACCAATCTCTCCTCATCTCATGCAGCATCCGCCACCACTACTGCAACGTCATACATTTCCACCACCTGCAGTTCTTCAGACTCAAACTTTGGGACCAGCACGTCCACCAACATTGATGACACCCTTGTTACAACACCCTCTTCCTCCCCCAGGTCTGCCACCTGCTGCTTCTGCCCCTGCCTGCCCGCCACCCGCGGCAGTCCCCGGCATCCGCAATTCTTCTGGAACTGGAGGTAACTAACAGATGAGCTTCACCCATGCGTGAGCTTGGGTGGGCATTTCTCTTGATCATATTCCACCTGGAGTGAGTCTGGCGGACAGAGACTGTATGGTGCTGTGTTGACCGGAGTTTACTAGTCTCTTCAGCAGCCGTGGGAGTTCCACAAGCCGGCGGGCCAATCAGTGGACAATCCAATAATCAGCGGGCAGATCGAGCCGCAGACGAGGCCGTGAACCATCTGGCTCGCACGGTGGCTCAGTGCGGCGATGACATAGAGCAGATCATTCTCACTCGCAATCCGGACGATCCCGCACTCTGGTAAGTAATTCGTGAAAATGACTTAATTTATTCTGATGCAATGGTCTCTAAATAATAAAGAACGGAAAAATATGGATGCGTCTCAGTTGATCGTCGGATGCGAATGTTAAAGTGTGACTCTTCTACAGTTCTAGTTGCCATAATCTTATTACTGATGAGCCGACGTAGCTCAGTCAGTATAGTGACTGGCTACGGGCTGGACGACCGGGGTTCGATCCCCGACGGGGGCAGAGGATTTTTTCCTCTGCGTCCAGACCGGCTCTGGGGCCCACCCAGCCTCCTCTACAATGGGTACCGGGGTCCTTTCCCGGGGGTAAAGCGCGACTGGGGCGTGATGCTGACCACTCACCCCCATCTAGTGCCGGGGTCAAGGAAGAGAGGAGCTATACCTCCACTCACCCCAAACGCCTACATGGCGTGTAGTGGGACAGAAAAGAAAATCTTATTACTGAGTGTATGTCTCCCCAGTCAGACATTCCACTGTATAATTTATTCATGAAAACTGAACAAATGGAAAAATTTTCATATTTACATGCTTTTATGTGTCAGTATGTCATTTGTGCTTCTTGTTCCTACCCGCAACACTTACCCCCTCTTTATTTATTTATGTGGATGTTACCAGGTTTTGTTTTAGATGTTATATTGTAAGAGTTCGTGGAAACGTAATCTTAAGAGATCGAGGTTCTTAAAGCAGTGAAGACGTGATATTTGGTCCTTTGGTTTGTAACATTGTGCATGCATACCAACATTTTGGAGAAATACGTTTGCCTCATTTTGACGCCGAAGACGGGGACTATGTTTCCCTGAAGCGTTAGTATTTGCTTGTAAGTCCACATGGCATTTCTGCTGAGACAATCATCTTTGACAAGATAGCCTTAAGTTTTAAAGTATCGTCTTCATGTCGGAAAGATTGAGCCCCATTTCTGCTATTCGTTGGGCTTTTGATGTTGCGATCCCTAATTGTATGACTCGTCTGTACAGAAATTCACTGATGTCTTGTAATATTTTAGTGTGGGAAACTACTTGAATGCACTTTGGTGCTGAAGTAGGGAGCTGTCTCAAATTTCTGTACACAGGTTTCTGCATGATAAGGGGTGCGCTGCATATCTGCAGTACCGACAGTTAGTGGAAAAAATTTGTACGGAAATGAAGAGCACAGACAGACGTGAGGATGCGGCCAACGATGAAAAAAAAGATGAGGTGGGAGGATGTTTGAAACAAGAGCATAATGAGTATGGGCCTATTAATTTCCAACAAGAGAACAGTTTCTTGGTCAATAGATCCATAAAAAGGGAGCAGGCTGACGATAAGACTGCGGTTAAGCAGGAGGATGTAAGAGGCTGTAGACAGGATCAAGAAGACGACAGTTCACGTCAAAGCGAAGGTATCTAAAACTTCTAATCAATGAGAAACTTTAATATATTGCCATTCTCAGGAATTTTAATATCAAATGTGTATTTACAACTTATTAAAAACAAGTCAAGTGTGAGATACATTTTCTACCAAACACCTGTCTGTGACGAATTTGTGTCCCTGTTTAGCATCCAGTAAGCGTTCTGGTGATGACAGTGATGAAGGGCAGGCTACTGTAGCGCACAGACGTAAGCGGCGTAGCCGCTGGGCTCCTGAAACTGAGAAGGTGACTGTCATGCCAGAAACTGGTGGGAATGGGCCTGCCGTCACCATGACCCTGGGATTAGTTCAGCCAGTTGTAGCAGGTGTGTAGAACTCCAGCCAGAGCGCTACAGGGTCAGAATTTGTATTCTTCTATTATTATGACCTGATGTTGAAATATGAGTTTGGAATAAGCAACTTTATTAACTGGCGTAAGAGACCGGTTGAAATTCATCAGGGAGTGATTTTTATAATGCTGATAAATAGGAGTTTTGTTGTTATTTGCTTTATCTACAGGAACAGCATCTTCAGCTGCTCCACAGTTCCTTAGTAAAGTTACGCGCACAGATCCTGCACTTGTCCAATATGCAATACAGGCTTTTGGCACAAGTAACTTGTCCGAAGACGACTGGAAGAAGGCAGAGGATCATTACAAGGTAAAGTTTATATACTTTTGTTATGTACGTGAATTATCATATACAATATATGGTTTATCCCTCAGAGAGTTGTGTGTACAGCACGAGCCGTCGTAGTTCAGTCAGTATAGTGACTGGCTACAGACTGGATGACCGGGTTTCGATCCACAACGGGGGCAGAGGATTTTTTTTCTCTAGCCTCTATGTCCCGTTCTGGGGCCCACCCAGCCTCCTATCCAGTGGGTACCACCGAATACGGACCGGAGAGCCATAGAAGAAGAAGAAATGAAGCCAAGACTATACTCTGTGGGCGAAATGCAGAGTTACTGATTGATTTTAAAATACGGTAGTACGTGTAGTCACCACTTGGTTTTGAAGGGTTAATACGTAATACATGGTGTATTTTTGTACAAGGTAGAACTGATCCGTGAAAAATTAAATATATTTTAAAGTTCTTTACAGTTTTAAACAATCTGATTACGTAAACATCCGTGCATGAGTCAAACTTCTGTATCTCTTGTGTGCAGATTAATCTCTTGTATCAAGACATGCTTCGTAAGCGACAGGAGCTGGAACGGCTGCAGCGTGCCGGCAAATTCAAATATGAATATGACAGCGATGAGGAGACAGATGGAGGCACGTGGGAACATCGTCTGCGATTGCAGGAAATGGAGGCCACCCAACGTTGGGCCGAAGAACTGACCAAGAAGGCGGAAGGTAAACATCACATAGGAGACTTTCTGCCGCCAGATGAATTAGAGAGGTTTCTCGAAAAGGTTAGTAACAGCAGTTTTGATTTATAACGGAGAACGAAAGTTCAGCGTTCTCTCGTTTTAATGTTGTAACTTTTACCTTGTGGATTTTCATGTGATTCAGAATTTTATAACTTCTGTGAAACCCAGGAAATTATGAAGTTATGAGAGAAAGGGGCTAAAGGTTCATTTTAAAGGAAGGAAATGAACTTAAATTGGGTTGTAAATGCTCATAAATTGGAGAAACAATCACCCACCCCCACAAACAAGAAAACTTTGTATATCTGCAGTTCAGTGTGTGACTTTTCCTATTTATTTGTGGCTTGTTTAATGATGCTGTTTGTCGTTCAGATTACATGGCGTTGAGACTTTTGTTGTTGTGTGTGCTGGTGTGCATTTGTCATCTGGTATAATATTTAGAAATGCTAGCAAGTCCTGAGATTCAATGGGGATAGATTCCTGAAAATTTTGTTGCACGTTTAACGCTGTTTTCACATAGGCTACTTTTTTTTTTGTGTCCAGTTCGCACCATTCAGCATGGTGTGCATTGGTGATTATCAGGATTCACGACCCATCAGTACATGGGTTAGACCGTGACCGCGACATTTAACGCTCCTGCTGTGAACCCCCTTTTTTTGCGAAATGATGATGAAAGTTGAGTAATTGTTGGGATGCCACGGAGAAACCGGGGAAACCCCGGAGGAAAACTCCGTGATGCCTGGACCACGGCCTTGCCCAACACAAGTTGTAAATCTGAGCGCCGCCGAGAATCGAACCCGGGACCCCAGTATTATAAGCCCAGCGTTCATATGTTATGATTGTATAAGAAAGTTGACACTATGAAACTCGTTTTCATGAGTTTATTGTATTTGTTGGTTTTTATTCGTATTAATGTAAGGGTAGGTAAATCGATCGTTCGTTTCCTCCCACTGGAAAATTACATTTAATTTAAATTATGGGGTTTTTTTCAGGTGTATTAGAAAAGAAACTAGCATTCTGTTTCTTGAGATACTGTAATTTGAATTCAAAATTTATAAAGACTTTTCTGTTTTTCTCAGTACAATGCCCTGAAGGAAGGGCGTGAGCCTGACCTGTCGGACTACAAGGAATTCAAGTTGAAAGAAGATAACATTGGCTTTCAAATGCTCCAAAAGTTAGGCTGGACTGAGGGCCAAGGTCTCGGCTCGGAAGGGCACGGCATCGTCGATCCCGTTAACAAGTAAGTCCGTGCCGAAAGTGCATGTCCATTCACATAGTTTCCATTGGAACACTAGAAAATAGGAAGGGCGTATTTTATATCTAAATGCTTTTGTCGTGCATTTGAAATATAAATTTATTTTATAGAAATGGAATCGAACCTTACTCAGCGTAAACTATCATCATGTCTGTCAGAACGCTGATAAGTAATATTTCTTCTGACAAAACCATTAAAATTTAAGTTCCTGTACTGAAGCTGTGCAAGCTTCGAAGAGTGTTCTGAACGTAATCGGCCGTCCAGCGTATGAATAGGCATTACACTGTGTTCATTTTATGTAGAGCATCTTCGAGACCAGAAAATCAGGGTCTTGGCGTAGAGCGCCCCGATGACGTGGCGCGCGGAGACGACGAATACGACGCGTACAGGAAACGCATGATGCTTGCGTACAGATTCCGCCCAAACCCACTTGTAAGTATACCAAGTTTGCTATTCATATGTTTAAGTAGGACATGGCAATGGTAATCTCATGTCGGTGACCCCCAGAAAAATAATATTTTGTCATTTATAAACTTTTGTAACTATTTCAAGTTTCTCTTTATTGAGAAATTCCCAGGGTGTGGTTCTCATATTTTACATTCTAAACTAATTTCCAAATTTTGTAGCTTCCCTCTAAGTATGGTATTACTGGGGATACTGGGAACGACAGATCGGCCCGTCGCAAGGCCTCTACCTGTACACAGGACTGAACAACAAAGAAAAACGCGGACAAACATCCATGGCTTGAGTGGGATTCGAACCCAAGGTCCCAGCGACCAAGCGGCATAAGGCCCATGCCTCAGACCGCGGGGCCACTGCGGACCCCAAGTATGTTATTCCAAATAAAAATTACCCTCTTCTTTTTTCTCCCCCAGAACAACCCAAGGCGTCCGTATTACTGAACTGGAGTTGATAACGAACGTGTCCGCAAGAAAAACTGATTTCTTCAATAAGGCCGCTGGTACAATATCATTAAAAGGTATTGACAGTCTTTTTTTTTCTGCTTCTGGGTAAAATCTGTAGAATTTAATTATTGTATTTAATTTTTAAGGATTTTATACATTTATTTTTATATCTAAATATATTCCATTGACTAGCTAAATGTGTAGGAGTTTTACGTTCGTCTCGGCTTTGTTCAAAAATGGATATTCGAATAAGTGTGGAACAAATGGAAGTTGTGTGTTGTACTTAACGCTCGAATTCATATTTCAGAAGAATTGGCATAATTAGTTCTCGGTTATTTGCGTTTAGTATGTTGTAACTGATTCCAGTTAAGGGTGTTTATGTACGTAGAACTGTACACCATCCGTATTGTTCATGAGTGTGAATTAAATGATATTTAATATATTATTATGAATAAAAGAACCTCAGACAAGTCTTTCTGAATTTATTTTTTGCTCTTTTCTGATTAATTTTTCCGTTCGCACTTTAAGTGTACAGCCAACTGAGCTGTCGCTGGCACAGGTTCGTGAAATGTCGACTTGGCTGGAATGATCGTCGTGCTTCATTCGGATCGAGAAATAGTAAAAAAAAAAAATTCATAATATAATAAATTGTTCTTTGTACAAAAATTAATATTATATGTACCCTAAATCTACCATGTCAACAATTATGCCACTCATTCGTTCGTGGTATAATGAATTCTCCTTGATAGCCCTCGGCTGTAAGGCGTCCTTTGCTTCGCTGCCTTCGTTGAATATTTCATCAAAGTCTGGTATATTATCTGCTTTGCTGGTCAAGAGAGGGAGCGTTATCACCGTCATACCAAGCCCAAATTTTGAGTATTCCTTTAGTTGTTCCTGCAACGAGAAACGCCTGGTAAAGAAAGCGTAAAACAGTTATAAGAACAATTTAGGTTACGTAAGATTTAAGGTTTTCGCAGCGGAGAGTATGAAGATGGCTGTCTTCTGGGTTGTTGCGCTGCGTAGTCTGGTCGATGTTTACCAACGTTTCAGAGGTCATACTGCCTCCATCATCAGGGCGATTCAACGTTGGTTAACATCGACCAGACTACACAGCGCAACAACCCAGAAGACAGAAATCTTCATACTCTCCGCTCCACTCAAGTGTAATTATCTGTGCCTCTCCAAAGTGGCTTGAACTACGGACTCGTAATTGTATATTTATTAATATTAATATTATCTAGACATTATTATATTTAATATAACCAGCGGAATATTTACATTTCCTTATTTCTTTTTTTTATTTTCATATTGCAGTTTACATTCATTTTATATAAAACCGTAGTACTTCTATTACCAGTACATGGGACATTTTTTTCAGTCATTGTAAACTCGTTCATTAAAGAAAAAGACCTTGAAGTCTTGCCAAAATTAGTATCTAACTTTACCTGGAACACATCCTGCGGAAAGAGCTTCTGTGGATCAGAGCCAAGCAGACGTATGAAGCGTGCCAAACTGTCGTAGTATCTGGCTAAGAGGAGGTCGTAGTGTTCGCATCTCAGTGCGTGGTCAGTGCAAGAAGCAATGAAGTAAGACAGATCGAGCACTGGCGACGAATATCGCGACAGTTGAAAATCGAGAAGAATCACACCCGTAGGTTTAGAATCATCCTGAAACAAGAACAGTTTATTTTACGCTCTCGTATCTTTGTGGGTCTGTCGTCATCATCACGATTAGCTGCAAATCTCCTTCTGATCCTTACGGAAGATGCCACTTGTAACGTTCCAAGTCTTCTCGACACTAGGATTATGTACGGATAATGACTTCCCCCATCCGAGGAATCCCGTCGTGCCTGAATGGTATTTACTAAACTTCCGTGGTTGGAGGAGACTGTTGTGCCTAGAATGATTTTTTTGGGGGGAGATGATGCAAGAAATTACAAACTTCTGTCAGTGAAGTCCGTCTTTTAGGGCATTCTTCATGTGAGATAAAAGACTTGAGTGACGAGCTACTTGTTTTTAATAATATAATTATTAGTCTCGTTTAATGTTTTTGTGGTGAAGAGCTTGTCGCACCTTGCCGTATTTGAAGAGGTAGTTGTTGTTCCAGCAGTCGCCGTGACAGATGACTGCGTACGGTTCTGCTTCTGCTCCGTCCACGCACTTTAGCATGGTATTGTAGTAGTTGTGAATGAAGTCACTCGCACGCTGTTTATATTTGCTGACACCAGGCACTCTGGTCATCAGTGCTTCGTCTATAAGAGGCTCCAAGCTTGCTACGTACTCCTGTAAACCTGTTTGCATAATAAAATTTTACGAAATTTACAATCTTTCTTCCACCCAGCAAAATCCTTATCTTATTAGTACTACGGTTTTGTGGTCGTCGGCATTATTGTTTGTTCTCGGACGTCGCGCTTCGGATCCGAGGCCCGAGACAGATCGTCAGGATGCTTTTTATGTGCGTTTCCTCAGTCCCTTCGGTGATGTTCTGGGACAATAGCATAAAATAGACAGACTGCATTTCCTTCGTTCCACGATCTTCCAGATCTGTCATGATTTTACTCAGTTATCTTACATTACACTATGGAGAAGAGTCACTCAGAAGCTGACAGTCAGTAAGCTAGTGGAGAAATTTTCCACTTTTATGGATCCTAAAGTTCATCATCAACTTCAGAAGCCTATCAACTGGTCCCTATTTTGAGTCTACGGCTTATAAATCTGTTTCCTGAAGATCAGTTTTATCTTATCTTTCCTTCTAAGCCCATGTCCTCAAAGAAGTCTCCATTTCCCTATGCATGCTATGTTCCCTGCCCATCTGAGCCTCCGTGATGTGGCGAGGAGTATGAATTATAAAATAGCCTTCTCCAGCCTCATGTTCATCTCAAGGAATCAAATTTTCCACTAACATATGAATTTTGAAAATCGACTTTATATTGGTTAACACGCACAATTAAAATGACGAGAGTAAAGAATGAGTCTTTTGGTAGCGCCCATTTCGCCATACGCCTTGGTCGCTGTAGTTTCGTCAAACCAGAGGTAAGTGCTGTTAATTCTGAGTTTTTATCTATGGATGTATGTGAAAAATATAATTACATAATATACATGCTAGCAGGCAAATTTTAAGTTTATTAGTACGCTATATAAAATCTGCTGGATAATATTTGTACTTTTTAATTACAATTAACCTTTTAGTCGTGTCTCCTCGTACAGCGTTTCAGATACGCTGTCCTTTAAACCGTTGAATTGCTCTGGTTTCTGGTCACGCATGGCAAAGGAGAAGGCGTGCAGCTTTGCAAGCTGATCCAACACCAGTTGGCAGTGTGTTACATCTAAACCGGTGTACCGGTCCAACATCATATACCCTTGCTGTTGCATATCTTCCAGTACTAATACTTCCTCTGCACCTTTTATATCTTTTGCTGAAATTTTAAAAAAAAATATTATTGCAGTTCTAAACATCTTCAACTTCAGCATCTTTCAGTTTTATGGAAATGAGAGTATGAGAAATTCATAAAATACAATAAGTTATCCCTTTGAAACCAACACTCATCAAAATTATACTTAAACATTCAGTACTTGGTGCGAAGGAAACTGTGTATTATGGAGATCAGATGGTTAATGCCATATTTTATCGTAATCTAAAATTTGTACAACAAATTATGAATTAAGCAGTACTTGTGTCGGTGTTCAGCGCTCGGTAGCATTTGGCAGTGCAGCAGAACGTGTCCTGAACAGGTACTCCCCGTTCACGTTGAAGTGAGAGAAACTCTGGAAGCACCTTGTTGTAGAAATTCGCTTCATTGTTGAAATAATTGCTTGTTTTCATTTCTTCCCGGCGTACTTTCGATTCGGGCAGGCATTTGAATATGAAGTTTACCCCATCCTGCTTCAGTTCACAACCTGCGTTAGCTCTTTGACCGCTCACTTTTACTCTGTAAATAACACTCAGATAGTTGTCACCCCTGCTAGACCCCGATTCAATTTCTATTCGTGTGTTTGCTAGCCCTGCTTCTTCTACAATTTCTTCTAGCACTTTATGTAAGAAACGGGTTGGAAGTTGACGTTGGCCTTCCATCTTGAATAACACTTGCGTGCCTCAATACGAAGACAGATTAACTGCTTAACACTTGTGACGCTTGTGATACGAAACCCCTTATCAGAAATTATCATGTTATGTTCGTCTCCGTTCACTGCTTATATTCGTAAGTAATGAGTTTTTTTGACGTAAATACGTCTATACGGAAGGTTCATTCGGCAAAATAACGTTACGAAGATGTGTAAGATCCATATCAAGAATGTGTAAATATGGACCAACCAATCAGGTAGAAATTTACTGCCCTGATGATGGAAGCAACACTGACCTCTGAATCATCCGTTAACCACCAGACTACATGACTCTACAACCCTGAAGACAAGCCATCTTCGTAAAAATTGCTTATTCATAGTTAATTTAATAACATTAGTCACTATTTTACATTAAATTGTGTTACGTTTATTTATTGGTAATTTGTGGTACCTGGTTATCTGATTGATAACGATGAAATCAAGTGTTAGAATTTTAAACAAAGCGTGAATGAACTGAAATACTCTTCAAACATTATACCATTTATTTCTGTGTCAGCTGCCGTACCACCACGCGCTTTGTAATGCTGCAATCAGTTGTATTTATCTCTGAACTATAAACCCAACCAAACGTCCTTGCCAAGTGATGTTTCATATTCCTAAGATCAGGGTTACGAAAGTCGGTCTTGAGACAGGCTATTTTGATTAAGGCCTCGTGGTTTTCAAAGTCCGTTCGGACAAATGCTTTCTTTCAATTGTGTGAGGTCTACGTATAGGCTTTATAACGTTAAGTCGAGATATTCAGAGTCCGAAATTTAAGTTATATCCACTCACGTCACAACATCAATCATTTTTTTGCCGTAAATACGTCTATACGGAAGGGTCATTCGGCAAAAAACAGCGTTAGGAAAATGTGTAAGATCCATATCAACAATGTGTAAATATGGGCCGACAATGGTTATGTTACCTAAGAAACTACTTGTTATGCCATCTGTTTACTCGGCATTGTTATGTTACATTACCGCCGTCAATAATCCGCTTTCGTTATTACGGAAAGAGCTCTATTGTGAATCGCTTGTGGAAGAAGTGCTTCGTAGAGTAGATAATATTGTGCTATTAAAAACGTTTTAGAATATCAATTACTTATCTTATATAAGAATTATTTAGAAATCTGTGATACTCCATTTTAGTTTTGATTAAATTGTAAATTGCCGGTGAACATCGTGGTCTCTTACAATTGAACAAAGTTTGAGGTAAGGAATTCCTATTTATTATTATTATTCATCACGGCGTTAAGCGCCCGCCTCTCGAAAACCGTAAGAGATGGATCCGGACATATTGCGTACGAAATACGTATTACCTCTTGAGCTTTCCATATCTGTTTTCAGATTTTACATATCACAAATGGTTTAGGTTCTACAAACATTTATTTATACAAATAAGGGCGCATCGCAACTCAACGCTACTTCTGCGTTTGCGCAGTTGCGTCAGATCCTCCGGAACCGTGGTTCCACTGTCAACTCTTTTTTTGACGTAAATTCGGCATAAACAGAGTTAGTTACGAAGTTGTGTAAGATCTATACCAACAATGTGTAAATATGGACCGACAATTGTCAGCTTTTATATATGAACTGCGTGCATTGTTATGTTACCAAGGAAAAGTCATCCGTTTACTCGGCATTGTCGTGTTTCATTACTGCCGTCAACAATCCGCTTTCGTTATTGCGGAAAGACGTATTTACGTCAGATTCTCCGAAACCATGGTTCCACTATCAATTTTTGTTGTTGTTTCTTTTATGATAAGGGTTCACAAAATTCGAGGATTATCTCAAATATTTATCTGGTACGCACATGGACTCAATTCGTCGCATGACTTGCGTCCTTTGTATTTCCTTTGTATTATACATAGACCTACTGATACAATAATTTTATCGTCTTTATTTATCAACGTTTTTATCGACACTTCATCAAAATCTGTCTACCTCTGTCTCTGGACAGTACACAACCATCTCAGACCCCTCCTCCTTTAGAACTAGAGCCCTTGGCTTCCTTACCATCTCGGACGTGTTACCTAAACCGAAATTTAATACCAAAAACCCATCACTGTTCATGGCCCATCTGAATCAATTTAAGTGTTTATTTTCTTATCTTTGTAATGAATCAGAATTGTAAAAACTTGAAGTGTTTTCTATCTTTCGTGGGATCTAGTATTAAAATGATGCTAGTGTTACGTCACGAAGATATTTATTACGTATGGCTTCGAGATGACCTCCATTGGTATAACCTCCTTGTCGAGTTTTCTTCAGTCGGCAGTGGAGACATCTGTCTTCCTCTTTTCTGGAACTATAATACCTGAAAAGCAATTCCTTTTTTGTGTTCTAGGTCCACCAGACAAAGGCCAGAGCCAGTAGATTTTTTTGTAACCCGGGTAGATATGAATTTAGAGACCTGCGTACATTTACGTTTGTAAGGAAATAGTTTGTGAGGGAGCCGAAGGATAGGTTAGGTTGGCGGGCTGTTGTTAACATGGTAATGAACCTTCGTCTTTCAGGTTCCATAACAGACTGGGGGACTTTTTGAATAGCTCCTCGTGACGTCATCTTCTCCAGGACTTTAGGGTTCGTGGGGTGACAAAGTGTGAGAATCATTCTCATAGACTTCCTTTGCATAAGATGATTTCAGATAGGGATATAAAAATCTCATGTATTTATTAATGACGCATTGTGTTTACTTGTGGAAATGAGACAAGGGTTTCTTGTGACTATGACGTGTACAGTTCAGTCACGTGTTTACTGCCTACACACAACCAGAATGTTCTCAGTCGGCGAGAGATCTGTGGTGCAATAATGAGCCATCTCTAAAGTCTGAACAGTAATACGTTTTAAATAAAATTAGTGTCGTAGATAAAACCGGAATGACCAAGTCACAGTTGAAAGATCAACTTTATGCTTCGTATTCGAGAGTTCCGGGGTTCACATCTCGGTCCCCCGCTCCGGTTAACCTGTCTGAATATTTTCGTGTTTTTCCTCACAGAGATGAACTCAAATGAAGGTTCAAGATGGCCAAATTGCTCGAAAACCTGACGGTGATGAAAATCCCTAACCTAAAAATGACAGTAATATTTCAATATTGATCGAAGATATTTTGCGTCGCCTTTGGATTTGTCAGGATGTTGGAACATTAAACTGGTGTTAAGAACTGTCACGTCATATATTGGCTGACACGTATTAGTCACCTGACCTTCGCCGTCAGTTCCAATAGCACGTCAATATATTCCTTCGCGCGTGTGCGATATAGTTCGCTGTAATTGCGTACAGCTGTTACTGCCAAATGCGATGGAAAAAGGTGACGCGCATGGACACACAAATAGATGCACTCGTCTAGTTAGGCCTACACAGTTACACTCTCTATTTAGACTGAAAATCTAGGTTATAGACCCGCAAAAGAAATTTTGATTGTGGCGTCTTATAACAGATTTTTATTCTAGGACTCAGTTTATTTACTCTAGGTTTCGTTTCGATGTTCATGTTGACATGACCTGAAGACGTAACAATTTTTACACACAACGTCGTAGTTGAGTAGCTGTCTCGCCTGTTTCATACTCGGCAGGTCACGGATTCAAATTTCAGCCCTAAGACAGGCTGATTTTACTTTGTAACTTGTATGGTTGAAAGAGCGTCGTTAAACTTCTTTAAAATCAGTCATCTTTTGTTGGTGAATTTTCCCTTGGTTGTTACGAAGCGGCTTTATAATGTAGATTGAACCGGTTTACAGTACCTATTCAAATATTTACTCCTTCCTGTGTATCTGTTCACGGATACCGGTTTACAAAATTATTTTGCTTTGTGGCATAATGCCAGAAATGTAAACGGCCTCATTTTCAGTTCCCTAAAATACACTTTATTTCGAAATGTTTCTTATATTATAGCATCAGAAAACCAATAAGAAATATTGTCGACTTTAAAATGTGATAATTTCTTTAAAGAATAGGAGGGAGAAGTATTCTTCAAGGCGTGAAAAAAGGCTAAAAATAAATACGTAACCTCCGAGCAAAGTTTCTACGTTTATGACGAAACTCTGCCAGGGATCCGAGCGAACAAAATATGGCTTCATATAATAGCAGCATTTAAGTAATTCAGTGCTGTTCACTGTTCATTCCAGTTTAAAATAATGTCCTCGATATTGTTCGCTGCAAATAAACGTGAAACTCGAAACCACAGGAGGGAATAAAAATTATACAACTATGCCTTTGTATTCAAACACTAGTCGTATACGAGTCTTTGTGCTTCGCTCCAATACCGATCAATGTCTGGAACGTCTCTCATCTTAGTTCATTGACTAGTATTGGCTCATTACCAACTATGTCTTGGCCATTTCACAATTCTAGCTGCCAAGCGAAGAATAAGAAAGAAAATAAAACATCCAGTTTCTTAGCAGGCTGTTTCTCGTCTTGTATATACCTCACCAAGAAAAGTAATTTCATTTAACAAAATAAAAAAAAATTAGTTAAAACGAATGTCAGGTTTTCGTAACCTTCTCACGTTTTAACTGGTCGTATGGCTACATAAAGAATTTAATGTCATGGTGTGTGAATAGTTTCATAGCATTACTGAGAGGTTTTTATGTATGACCAGTGTGGAGTTCAACAGAGATATACATTATCTAATGAAGTACAATGAATAAATTAAAATGTTTGTGCACAATTTTGAACAGATTTATAACTGATAAGAAGAGTTGCACAGTTATCAATGTCGTGATGCAATTCATAAATGTCAAAAAGAAATTGTGACAAGAGTTGCACATTTGCCACGTTTGTGGCACTGAATGTGGAAACAGGGGTATTGATTTCTAATGACATGGCCTCCATTATTAATTTATCCGTGTCTTAAATTATTGGGAGTGGCACATATGTAGGCAACAATAATTGTCCAAAAACTTTTGAATTTTAATGACAGGTTAACAGTTGCTTTCATAAACTTAAGCCATATGACTGATATCGATAACATGTTTTTTAAGATACTACGCCATCATTTACTCAAATGCATGTTACTCTGTATCGTATATATTGCGTCATAACCAGAGATTCAAAGATTCATGTGACTTGGATAGATGCAGAATTGCTCTAGTTTATTTAATTCACGTTCATATGGAAGTGCGACATTGGAAATATATTCTATGCAGTACTGAGTCTGCATTTTTAAAACAAAAGATTGATCTAGAAGGATCCAGAATAGGAATGTCTTTGTTCAGTATCAACCAATAGCGGTTCGCTACGTTGTATTTTCTGCCACTTAAACTGTGACGTCATTGCGTCAATAGCAAACTCATCTTCCGCATTTGCAGTGATACCAATACGGTGTTTGAAATTATGTGATCCAATAGTATGTTAGGTTTAGGGGATTTCTCTTCATGCTGTTGCCTCGCTCTGAAATAATTGCGTCAAACCGAATGAACCAATGATATGATAGGAATTCTCGGCCAATGAAAGTCGTCTTCTCCAAACTATACAAACGACGACTCTGAAGCTCTTGCTACAGTTGAAAGCTGTTTGTAAAAGCGAATAGAAAGGAGAATAATTTTCTTTGTTCAGCGTTGGAAAATCCTTGATTATAGGTAAGGCAATAATTGAAGTTCGAGTCTTCACACGAAATTTATTTTGTAAAGCAATTTCATTTTACGAAGTATAATTGCAATTGTCTCAGTAATATTTGGAAGTAGGTTACATTTCAGCGTATTGAATATATTAATATGTGTAAGAATTTGGGTGTTATATTATCTTTGTATTAAATCAAGCTGGCAATTACGAATCTGTTTGGTATTAAATATAAGAACTTGACTCCCTCTGTGTAATTTCGGTTGACTGTTTTACTATGATACGCCATATTGTTATGATGTGGCATTTTCATTCTCGTTGTTCTAGTAAAATGTGATGTTCACTTACATAGTTTGGTGTGTGGGTGCTTAATGTTGAATTCGCTTGTTGCAAGTAATTTCATGCGCTTTGTACCAGAAATAGTTTCTTGTTGAATCTGAAGCTGGGTAATTTTTTTTGGAAGGAGTATGTGTTATCCGCCATTTTGACATTTGTGAAGGAGACGGCCTTGGAAAGGGACGAATTTTTAAATTTTTATTAGTTTATCCAAAAAGCTACAGCATTTTGATATCTTTTTGAAAAAGTAACTAGTATAATCTTTGAAGTTTGTATCCAGATACCGTAGAATTTTTATTTTCGTCGTAGGAGGTACGATTGAGAAACATTGTGATAACACCATTAGGTACAGTATTGAGCATAGTTGGTAAGTGAATGGCTGTGTTAATTCAATTGACATGCTCTGAATAGGGAACAACAGAAGGTTTTATGTATGTGTGCAATCGTAATTGCAAATACTGTCTTGGTAGGTAACTTTGGTGAAATTTTTTTTTTGTACAAAAATTACATATTAGGTTACCCTCTTAGAGGCAGTAATATTAATTAATATCTAGTAAACTTTTGAGTGGCATCATTCCAGCAATTTCTAATTTTACTGTAATGCTAACAAAAGACATAACTGTCCTCATGCATTCCAGTATAATGTTTATATTTAAACTTAATTTATGTAATAACTGTGTACTGACATGATCATTACAGCACGCTGGGGAAGGGGTGGTGACCATAAGGGTTTTTTTATTTTTGTAAAACTTTACTTTGCATAGCAGTGAAGGAGATGTGAGTGTGTCTTGTACTGTGTAACTATTATTTTCAATACTGCTTGACTGGTTGGTCTCATTCTTCTCTTGGACCATTTTGTACAGGTAGGGTGTGAATGAACAAAAACTTACTCTGGTCCCTTTAGATACATCATGCAGATTTTCGTGAAAACTCTGACTGGCAAGACCATTACTTTAGAAGTGGAAGCATCTGATACGATTGAGAATGTGAAAGCCAAGATCCAAGACAAGGAAGGAATTCCACCAGACCAGCAGCGACTGATCTTTGCTGGCAAGCAGCTGGAGGATGGCCGAACCCTCTCTGATTATAATATCCAGAAGGAATCTACACTTCATCTCGTCCTCAGGCTTCGAGGTGGCATGCAGATATTCGTCAAAACCTTGACAGGCAAAACGATTACTTTGGAAGTGGAGGCATCAGATACGATTGAGAATGTGAAAGCCAAGATCCAAGACAAGGAAGGCATTCCACCAGACCAGCAGCGACTGATCTTTGCTGGCAAGCAGCTGGAAGATGGCCGAACTTTGTCGGACTACAACATCCAGAAAGGTATTAATAACTTCGTAGATGCATCTCTTTTTTTAATTCTGGTATTACCAGCATGGTGGGTTTTGAATGGGATTCCACAAGTAAAATATTTTCGTGCATAGCACATCACATTATTTTTAATTTTTTTTAATTTTAACATGTTGCATTATAATCAGAAGAGTGAGATTAGGTTGAGGTTATTTTTTTGACATAAATACGTCTATACGGAAGGGTCATTCGGCAAAAACAGCGTTAGGAAAATGTGTAAGATCCATATCAACAGTGTGTAAATATGTGCCGATAATGGTTATGTTACCTAAGAAACTACTTGTTATGCCATCTGTTTACTCGGCATTGTTATGTTACGTTACTGCCGTCAATAATCCGCTTTCGTTATTACGGAAAGAGCTCTATTGTGAATCGCTTGTGGAAGAAGTGCTTCGTAGAGTAGATAATATTGTGCTGTTGAAAACGTTTTAGGTTATCAATTACTTATCTTATATAAGAATTATTAAGAAATCTGTGATACTCCAGTTTAGTTTTGATTGAATTGATAATTGCCGGTGGACATCGTGATCTCTTACAGTTGAACAAAGTTTGAGGTAAGGGATAAAGGCGCATCACACTTCATGCTACTGCTGCATTTGCGTATTTACGTAGGATTCTTCAGAGTCGTGGTTCCACTCTCAACTTTTTGCTGTTGAAGATCTTGAAAAAATTCCTTCATTTACTCTTTTGCATGTAACTTTCAAGAAAATGTTAGCACTGAAATTTGTTCGTGGTTAGAGAGGCAGAAACCTTTTTATGTATAGGTTTTACTTTTGAATGTTACTCAATTAATGATTACCTAGAATTTTTTGACAGGAAACCTTGTTCTTGTTGAATTTTGGCCATACTTTGAATTACCATTTTCTGGCCAGTTAAATGACTTGTCACCAAAAAGCTGTTGAATGTGAATACCATTCACATTCAAACCACCTTCCTCATACTGGACACAAGAACTTGTAATTATGGTCTTTGTAAGAGCAGTGTTATTTTCCCCATCTTACATTTTGTGTTGTTTCTTTCCAGAATCTACACTTCATCTTGTGCTCAGGCTTCGTGGAGGAATGCAGATCTTTGTTAAGACTCTGACAGGCAAGACAATCACATTGGAAGTAGAGGCTTCTGATACGATTGAGAATGTTAAAGCCAAGATTCAGGACAAAGAAGGAATTCCACCTGATCAACAGCGACTGATCTTTGCTGGCAAGCAGCTGGAGGATGGACGCACACTGTCAGATTATAATATCCAGAAGGAATCTACACTTCACCTCGTCCTCAGGCTTCGAGGTGGCATGCAGATATTCGTCAAAACCTTGACAGGAAAGACGATTACTCTGGAAGTAGAGGCATCAGATACGATTGAGAACGTGAAAGCCAAGATCCAGGACAAAGAAGGAATTCCACCAGACCAGCAGCGACTGATCTTTGCTGGCAAGCAGCTGGAGGATGGCCGAACCCTCTCCGATTATAATATCCAGAAAGAGTCTACACTTCACCTCGTCCTCAGGCTTCGAGGTGGCATGCAGATATTTGTCAAAACCTTGACAGGAAAAACCATTACTCTGGAAGTAGAGGCTTCTGATACAATTGAGAACGTGAAAGCCAAGATCCAGGACAAAGAAGGCATTCCACCAGACCAGCAGCGACTGATCTTTGCTGGCAAGCAGCTGGAGGATGGCCGAACCCTCTCCGATTATAATATCCAGAAAGAGTCTACACTTCACCTCGTCCTCAGGCTTCGAGGTGGCATGCAGATATTCGTCAAAACCTTGACAGGAAAGACGATTACTTTGGAAGTGGAGGCATCTGATACGATTGAGAACGTGAAAGCCAAGATCCAGGACAAAGAAGGAATTCCACCAGACCAGCAGCGACTGATCTTTGCTGGCAAGCAGCTGGAGGATGGCCGAACCCTCTCAGATTATAATATCCAGAAGGAATCTACACTTCACCTCGTCCTCAGGCTTCGAGGTGGCATGCAGATATTTGTCAAAACCTTGACAGGAAAAACCATTACTCTGGAAGTAGAGGCTTCTGATACAATTGAGAACGTGAAAGCCAAGATCCAGGACAAAGAAGGCATTCCACCAGACCAGCAGCGACTGATCTTTGCTGGCAAGCAGCTGGAGGATGGCCGAACCCTCTCAGATTATAATATCCAGAAGGAATCTACACTTCACCTCGTCCTCAGGCTTCGAGGTGGCATGCAAATCTTCGTCAAAACCTTGACAGGAAAAACCATTACTCTGGAAGTAGAGGCTTCTGATACAATTGAGAACGTGAAAGCCAAGATCCAAGACAAGGAAGGCATTCCACCAGACCAGCAGCGACTGATCTTTGCTGGCAAGCAGCTGGAGGATGGCCGAACTTTGTCAGACTACAACATCCAGAAGGAATCTACACTTCACCTCGTCCTCAGGCTTCGAGGTGGCATGCAAATCTTCGTCAAAACCTTGACAGGAAAAACCATTACTCTGGAAGTAGAGGCTTCTGATACAATTGAGAACGTGAAAGCCAAGATCCAAGACAAGGAAGGCATTCCACCAGACCAGCAGCGACTGATCTTTGCTGGCAAACAGCTGGAGGATGGCCGAACCCTCTCAGATTATAATATCCAGAAAGAGTCTACACTTCACCTCGTCCTCAGGCTTCGAGGTGGCATGCAGATATTCGTCAAAACCTTGACAGGAAAGACTATTACTTTGGAAGTGGAGGCATCTGATACGATTGAGAACGTGAAAGCCAAGATCCAGGACAAAGAAGGAATTCCACCAGACCAGCAGCGACTGATCTTTGCTGGCAAGCAGCTGGAGGATGGCCGAACCCTCTCAGATTATAATATCCAGAAAGAATCTACACTTCACCTCGTCCTCAGGCTTCGAGGTGGCATGCAAATATTCGTCAAAACCTTGACGGGCAAAACGATTACTCTGGAAGTAGAGGCTTCTGATACGATTGAGAATGTTAAAGCCAAGATCCAGGACAAAGAAGGCATTCCACCTGATCAACAGCGACTGATCTTTGCTGGCAAGCAGCTGGAGGATGGACGCACACTGTCAGATTATAATATCCAGAAGGAATCTACACTTCACCTCGTCCTCAGGCTTCGAGGTGGCATGCAGATATTCGTCAAAACCTTGACAGGAAAGACGATTACTTTGGAAGTGGAGGCATCAGATACGATTGAGAACGTGAAAGCCAAGATCCAGGACAAAGAAGGAATTCCACCAGACCAGCAGCGACTGATCTTTGCTGGCAAGCAGCTGGAGGATGGCCGAACCCTCTCAGATTATAATATCCAGAAAGAGTCTACACTCCACCTTGTGCTTCGTCTCCGGGGAGGGCAGCTCTGAATGGTTGATACCTGTTACTCTTCAGACCATTAGACTTAGAAATATCAAAGATGTTGCTGTTGCATTGTTTTGCCTCAAAGGTTCATTTATTAGCTTTAAATATAGATTGTATTGAAAGTGTTTGATTTCATACCTTTTTTGCACTTATGATTGCTAATTAAAATAAAGAACATTGTATTGAAATTTTATCTCATTCAAAGTATTAATTCCTTGTTTTCCCTATAATTTGTGGTGGGCAGCAATGAAGATTTGCCATGCAAATTTGTGGATTCTCTGAGGTGTGAATGGTTGAGACCTGTTGCTGTTAGGAACATGCAGCTTTTAGAAATGTATAAGATTTTGTTTTACCTCAAAGGTTCATTAATTAGCTTTAAATATAGATTGTATTTGAAAGTGTTTGATTTCATACCTTTTTTGCACTTATGAATGCTAATTGAAATAAAGAACATTGTATTGAAATTTTATCTCATTCAAAGTATTAATTATTCCTTGTTTTCCCTATAATTTGTGTGGTGGGCAGATTTATGATGCAAGTTTGTGGATCATCGGAGGTGGAAGACTGGATTCATCATAGGGTTTGTTGTAAGGCTAGTATTTCTAGCATGGCTTGACTTTGGCAGACCAAACTTCTGTGACTCTTGTTCATTGTTGATTTTGTTTCAAAATTTGTAAGGTACAAGTGCAGACTGCTTATCAGAACAGACTAACGTTAACTATAAAATGTGAAGTCCATATTGGTAAAATCTGGAGTAAAATGATGAGTTCAGTCAGGAAGTGGGAGTCATGAAATGCAAAGTTTAGTAAAACACTTGCCAGCAATAAGATGGATGCCTCAAACTGCCATGACTCAGGATTTATTTGTTGTTTTGAGTTCATGTATGCTTGCTGGGAATGGTTCAGAAGATTTTTTTTGTGCTAAAGTGCAAAATTTGTGTTGCCAAAGTTTATTTTAGAACGAGGTAATGCAGATTTTACCTGAGAAGCACTTTCTTCAGCTGATCTTTGAAGGAGGGTAAGGCTGAAAATGGTTATTTACAGTTGAAGTTTTTCTGGCCCTGATTAATTTAGTGTTTCAAAAGTTCTACAGAAACACAAGAATGTGACATTTTCTATTTAAGCTGTTGATTTTTTTACAGCAAACTGTCCTTGAATTGAAAACCTTCAATAAAAGTATTTTAAAGTTATGATTATTGGAGATGGTCAGTGTACCGGTTAACAAACAACTTGTGTGGGACTACATGGTATGAAATTAGGATTTGCTGAATGGATTATGTGGTATTTAGATCAATGCAGTGCAGATTAACAGAGATTTAACATGTCTGGTTGGAACAGTTTGTGGGAATTTAATTTTATTAATTTTCATTTCTTTAATTTATGGAGGTTCTGTGGTGAGGGTGTGGTTTCTTGCCATTTAAATGTGGGAGGTGTAATAGACAAATTGAGTGGTGCCTTAAGGATCTGGATGTTGTATGACATGTTTCAGTTGGTTGTTGACCAATTTGTGGTATCCTAATGTGGACACAAAGTGTATTGTTCATTTTGTAGCACCATTATTGATATGTAGAAAAATAAACTGGAACATCATGGATCAGTAGATCATAAAATATGGTGTAATTAGGAAAGAAATACTGTATAACACGATGTTGCATGGTTGTCCTCAAAAGGCTGATTGGTACACATCTAGGAAAGGAATTTCCCTCTTTTGTGGAATTTGTAGAGTCATTACAATTTTCACTGTCTTTCTTAGGACCTTCTGAGCCAGTTGAATTAGTGAATACATTATCCTGTTTCTCCAATGAAATGAGATTCATTCTTAAGGAGGATGTAAATTAGAGAGTCTTGAGGAAAAAATGTTATATGAATATGTGTTCACAGAGCTGTGATCATTTGAACTATTCTTTTTTTTTTATTATTATTCAGTGTTCTGTCTTACGACAGGTCCATTGCTCTGCCCAAAAAGAGCTCTCCAGTTTTCCATATTCTCAGCTTCTCGTTTTAATTCCTGAAACTTCATCTTCTTTCCTTGTTTAAGGTCGTCGGTTAGCTGTATCAGTCTTCTTCCCAGTCCTCGCTTTCCTTCAACCTGGCCTTCGATGATACCACTCAGTAACCCATTCCTTCTCATAATATGTCCCAGCCAGTTAGCTTTCCTTCGTGTAATCGCCTGCAGAATGTTTCTTTGCTCGTTGACTCTCCTCAATACTTCTTCGTTGGTCACTCGATCCGTCCACCTGATCTTCTCTATTCTTCTCCAACACCACATTTCAAAACTCTCCAGGTATTTCTGTTCCTTCTTTCTGAGTGTACAAGTCTCTGCTCCATACAGCGCCACACTCCATACGTAACACTTCACTAGTTTCTTCTTCATCTCCAAGCCCAACTTGCTAGTGAGAAGTATCCTCTTCTTGACGAAAGCTGCCTTGCCCATGGCTATCGTTGCGTTTACTTCCCATTTGAACTAAAGGACATGAATTGTGCTCTACTGTGGGAAATTGGAGGGAAGAGAGGATACTACATAAAAATGGTAATGTGATGAAATTGGTGTACCAGTGAAATTTGTACACAAAAGATAAACTGTTGGTAATGTTAAAGCTGAACATAAAACTATTTACAGCACCATGTGATCACTGTTCCCATTGCAATATTGATCATCCACAATGGATGAACAGTACCTTGCATAGCTGTTATTAAATTTTGTTTGTATGTGAAATTAGAATTATATAATACATTTATAATTTAATCAGCATATTCATTACTTCTTTTCATTCCTCTTAAAATTTCCCATTGAATAGTGTAATGTGTGCCCATGACTATATGTTCATAAAATTTTACAACTGAACTATTCATATTACCATTTTTAACAAACTCCTAAAATTTGCTGTTCTGGATACCTGTATTATTTGTCTGCTTATGAAATAATTTTTATTTAACAGTGGTGTCTTTAATTTTGGGGGCTGGGGAGCAAGTATAACATAGTTGTTAGCATTGGTTGTTATGTTACACATCAGCTAGTGTATATATATTTATTTATGGTTTTTTAATATATATAGTGCCATATATTGCAAAGGATGTGGAATAAAAAGGTCTGATTTCATTTACTATTATGGTACTTTGCTTGAGGGTCTGAGGGAAACCACCAAAACTTAGAAATGTCTGGGTTCCAGATTTCAAACCCAGTGACTTGTGAACTTTATGTTCAAGGTACTGTGGATTTATATTCTCTGTGGATCTGAGAGTGACATAGGATGCCGTGAATTAGTAAACAACTATGGCGGTACAGAAAAGTGTGTTTGTGTGATGTGGTTTGCTTTGCTTATTTCGAACCATTGGTGCAGCTGGAAAAACAAATAAAAGTGGTGAGTGAACCCTATATTTTAAAGAGGATTGTTACTTGAATTCCGTGTCATTTTAAATTGTTTTGTTATTCTACACACCGTTTGGTTATGAAGTATAGGCTGCTTATTATCGGTGAAGGTGGCAGTGATACATGCGTTGCACTTTGACATTTCACTATTTTACAAATTACAGTTTTTATGTAGGCTTACAGTGATTGGCTCACTTATACATATAATATAACGTAAAATTTTACGAAGATTGCTTTAGTTGCTTAAAACAGCTGTTGTTTAATTCAGTAACATAATTGACAGCTTTCAAAATCTGTTTATCAAAATATTTAAGGAAATACGTGTGTCGACACCCATAGGTTATGAATCTCAAACTTTTGGTATAGTATGTTCAATAAATAATCACATTATGTGATGGTTAACAGATATGAAAGTTTATAGTGTGTCATACGTTATATGATTGTTTGAGATGCTACACATATTCTAAAAAATGTAATGCTGTGGTTTTCACAGATTGCACTATATACCACATTTGGTGGCAGCTTTGTCACATTGTGTACTGTTACATTTGTCTCAGTATTGCATATGGTAGCTCTTAATTGAATTATAGAATAAATTAAAAATATATAAGGACCAATGTATACTATATGCCAGATTTCGGTAATTTCGTTAGGCCACCAATATTGCTTCTACCCAAAAGTTAATTAATTTACATCTCTCTGCTGTTATTATTACAGTTGTAACGTTTTAATTCTGAAATGATCTTACAAGACAATTTTTTTAAATGTATTTATTTTTCTCGTTTGCCCAATGTCACACGTGGATGTGATGAGATTTATTGAACGTTTCAGTATTGGGTGAAACAGCAGACAAACGCATTTGTTCTTTATGTGGTTGTAATCCTTTGATCTTTACACATCTTTATAATTTATGAGTGCAGGGAATTTTTAAATGATATAGGTAAGATATGAAAAATTACATGAGATTTGACAAATATTTTCTTTTTCATTTATCAGTATTTATTTTTAATTTACAACCAGAATCTTATACATATGTTTTAATTTCAGGGTGCATTCATAACATGTGCACACTAATTTCTGTTTTGAAGCTAAATTGTGATTGGTTTGATGTTTAAGTTAGAGGATTTTTCAACAAATCATAGTTTTCATTAGGTATATTTGGAAAAGACTGCTGAAAATTCTTTTCCTGTATTTTAACATGCTCACATATGAGATGTAATAAGTGGATTTTACAGTTGGAATGACAGGATGTTTATGAATGATGAATTGGAAAGGATTTGGAAAGAAGCGTTAGTGTCCTGTATGTAGCTGAAGATTTCTGTCTTCTGGGTTGTTGCGCTGTGTAGTCTGGTCGATGTTAACCAACGTTTCAGAGGTCATACTGCCTCCATCATCAGGGCCATGAAGATTTCTGTCTTCTGGGTTGTTGCGCTGTGTAGTCTGGTCGATGTTAACCAACGTTTCGGAGGTCATACTGCCTCCGTCATCAGGGCGATGAGTATGAAGATTTCTGTCTTCTGGGTTGTTGCGCTGTGTAGTCTGGTCGATGTTAACCAACGTTTCAGAGGTCATACTGCCTCCATCATCAGGGCCATGAAGATTTCTGTCTTCTGGGTTGTTGCGCTGTGTAGTCTGGTCGATGTTAACCAACGTTTCGGAGGTCATACTGCCTCCGTCATCAGAGTATGAAGATTTCTGTCTTCTGGGTTGTTGCGCTGTGTAGTCTGGTCGATGTTAACCACCGTTTCAGAGGTCATACTGCCTCCGTCATCAGGGCGATGAGTATGAAGATTTCTGTCTTCTGGGTTGTTGCGCTGTGTAGTCTGGTCGATGTTAACCAACGTTTCAGAGGTCATACTGCCTCCATCATCAGGGCCATGAAGATTTCTGTCTTCTGGGTTGTTGCGCTGTGTAGTCTGGTCGATGTTAACCAACGTTTCGGAGGTCATACTGCCTCCGTCATCAGAGTATGAAGATTTCTGTCTTCTGGGTTGTTGCGCTGTGTAGTCTGGTCGATGTTAACCAACGTTTCAGAGGTCATACTGCCTCCATCATCAGGGCCATGAAGATTTCTGTCTTCTGGGTTGTTGCGCTGTGTAGTCTGGTCGATGTTAACCAACGTTTCGGAGGTCATACTGCCTCCGTCATCAGAGTATGAAGATTTCTGTCTTCTGGGTTGTTGCGCTGTGTAGTCTGGTCGATGTTAACCACCGTTTCAGAGGTCATACTGCCTCCGTCATCAGGGCGATGAGTATGAAGATTTCTGTCTTCTGGGTTCTTGCGCTGTGTAGTCTGGTCGATGTTTACCAAAGTTTCGGAGGTCATACTGGCTCCGTCATCAGGGCGATGAGTATAAAGATTTCTGTCTTCTGGGTTGTTGCGCTGTGTAGTCTGGTCGATGTTTACCAAAGTTTCAGAGGTCATACTGGCTCCGTCATCAGAGTATGAAGATTTCTGTGTTCTGGGTTGTTGCGCTGTGTAGTCTGGTCGATGTTAACCAACGTTTCAGAGGTCATACTGCCTTTGTCATCAGGGCGATGAATGTACCTGTGATGTATGTATCTGTTCCAACAGTTTTTGAAGGGAAGCCACAAAAACCCTAAACCCCTTTGTAGTGAACTCGTCTTTCTGTTAGAAGGCTTTGGGAAAACGACGTTCTAACAGTATTTACACAGAAGATGGCTGTCGTCTGGATTTCTGTGGCATGTAGTCTGGTAGAAGTTTTAGATGCATCATGTTGATATGAGTGGCATCAAGCACATCTGAAACGTCGGTAAGCTACGAGACTACACGACACAACAATCCATAATGACAGCGATATTAACCGTGAGAACCTCAAATCGCTTGAAATAATTGTTGTTTACTCTGAGAACCATTGAGATCATACGCAGCCCAGAAATACTTTCTGTGGGCAAAATGTAGTGTACATGTAGGTAGTTACCAGGTGGGATTTTGAGGGTTAAAGTATGTGCGGTTCTTTAGTTCGCCCGTATAAATAGCCTGGCGTGACTCCAGTAGTTGTAGTACGTATGCTGGAGCACCCAATTTTTTTCTGCAGAAAACGGCAGATGGAATGATTGCTCAGAATAAATAGTTTACAAGGTCACGAGAGAAAACGCTATATATAATTTGTTGACAGGCTGTGCGTATCAACATGGGTAAATGAAGGATGAGATGGGCGAGACATGTAGTACACACGGTATGAGTAATGCTTACAAATTTTTGTATGGGAGCCTGAAGGGAAGATGTCATTCGGAAGACATAGGCGTAGGTGGAATAGTAATATTAAAGTGGATCTTAAGGAAATAGGGTGCTAGGGTGTGGAGTTGATTCATCTGGGCGAGGATGTGGACTGGCGATGGGATTTTTTTGACACGATAATGAAACTTTGGGTTTCATAAAAAGGCGGGTTTTTCCCGTGACTACCTGAGCGACTGTAAGATTCTCAAGAATGACTCTCCTCCATATAGTTAGTTAAAGTTGCATTTATGATGATTTCTGTCTTCTGGTTTGTTGCGCCGTGTAGTCTGGTCGATGTTAACCAACGTTTCGGAGGTCATACTGCCTCCGTCATCAGGGCGATGAGTATGAAGATTTCCGTCTTCTGGGTTGTTGCGCCGCATAGTCTGGTCGATGTTAACCAACGTTTCAGAGGTCATACTGCCTCCGTCATCAGGGCGATGAGTATGAAGATTTCCGTCTTCTGGGTTGTTGCGCTGTGTAGTCTGGTCGATGTTAACCAACGTTTCAGAGGTCATACTGCCTCCGTCATCAGGGCGATGAGTATGAAGATTTCTGTCTTCTGGGTTGTTGCGCTGTGTAGTCTGGTCGATGTTAACCAACGTTTCAGAGGTAATACTGCCTCCGTCATCAGGGCGATGAGTATGAAGATTTCTGTCTTCTGGGTTGTTGCGCTGTGTAGTCTGGTCGATGTTAACCAACGTTTCAGAGGTCATACTGCCTCCGTCATCAGGGCGATGAGTATGAAGATTTCTGTCTTCTGGGTTGTTGCGCTGTGTAGTCTGGTCGATGTTAACCAACGTTTCGGAGTTCATACTGCCTCCGTCATCAGAGTATGAAGATTTCTGTCTTCTGGGTTGTTGCGCCGTGTAGTCTGGTCGATGTTAACCAACGTTTCAGAGGCCATACTGCCTCCATCATCAGGGCGATGAGTATGAAGATTTCTGTCTTCTGGGTTGTTGCGCTGTGTAGTCTGGTCGATGTTAACCAACGTTTCAGAGGTCATACTGCCTCCGTCATCAGGGCGATGAGTATGAAGATTTCTGTCTTCTGGGTTGTTGCGCTGTGTAGTCTGGTCGATGTTAACCAACGTTTCAGAGGTCATACTGCCTCCGTCATCAGGGCGATGAGTATGAAGATTTCTGTCTTCTGGGTTGTTGCGCTGTGTAGTCTGGTCGATGTTAACCAACGTTTCAGAGGTCATACTGCCTCCGTCATCAGGGCGATTCACCGCTGTGAAAACCTCAAATCTTACATTGCATTTATGGTATTTCGGGCTCTAGAAATTACTTGGAAGTTGTACGTAGACTCGGCAGTAATTTTTATGATTGCGCAATTTTTGTTAGGCCTTCCAATTTATATTTATGCTTTCTTTATAGCAGGCGGGAAGACTAAAGATCCTGAAATGTATGGTAACAAACATTCCCCGGATTTGACCTGTTCTTTTTACCCCCCCCCCCCCTTTCTTAACGGAGTTTTGATTTGCTACCATCTTTTGGAAGTATTTTAATTTTGACACATCTTAAAGGATTTTTTTTGTTAAATTTTCATGGGTCTGGTTTATTATTTTAGTCTGGTGACGGAAGATGTACATGGCATGCGGTTAGTAAGAGTCTACGGTGGATTTTAGCGGATTTCCTTTTTAAATTATACCTTCCCGGCATTGATGAGTCACACTTCTGTATGTTTTACAGCGAGGGGTTGAGATATCATTGTCTGTGTGTTGATTTTGTCAGGAGGGCGTTGTCCCGAATACATCACGCCATAGCCTTTATATCTGAAACCCTTCTTCCATCGATCAGTTCCCCCCCCCCCCCCCATCATACCACTTCACTTCTATTCTCATTTCTTTGTTGAAACTCTAAAACTGTTGGTGTAAATGGAAGACAGTCGTCGTGTACCATTTGTATGCTGCCCCACCCTTAACCACTCTCACAAATGTAGTGTTATTCTACAGTTCCTGCTCATTTAACTGAAGTATATATTGTCTTCAACATCACACAGTTCAGATGTCATTTTTACAGAAGCCATTCATTTAGAACATTATTTTATCTGATGCAGTTTACCATAGATGATGATTAGCTTTGTTATTCAGCCTTAGAACACGGAGTTTCTTAATTTATTTCGTTTACGGGTTGGAATTTAAATAAAAATATTAAATAAAATTGTCAGTTATACGCAAGTGAAGGAAAATGACACTTTTCCTACACTTCCTGTAGGATTTTTTCCGACGCTTATTGTAACAGATGAAAACTGTCGACAAACCTGTATATAAAGATCTCAGTCAAAGTAAATTGATATGCTAGGAACAAGGATGTCCAACACTCATAAAAATTTTGATCAAAATTATTCGAACCGTTTTTGAGTTATGACACAATATAAACAAGTTTTTTTTAATTATATCTCGAAAACTTACGTAAAAAGTTTGTTGGACGTAAAACACGTGTTTGGTCTTGCAGTAGAGTTTTTGTACGAAACATTTTTGTATGGATTAAATACATATTTTAACCAAAATTAGAATGTGTCGACAGATTTAAATAGCAATCCCCCAATATAAAATTTGATGAAATTTCGATAATAAATTTTCGAGTATTGTTGCATGAGGACATGGCGAGGCGGATTGTTGTATCTTCTTTTAAACTCGCTTAAGAACAAATGTTATCATCGGCTGTTACCCACCACAGATCACGTGATATTCATTGTTTGAAACTTTTATAACCCTATTAATTTTTAATTCGTTCGTATAGAATCTCGCAATATGTGACTCTTGGCGTCGCCATGTCTGCCTGTCAGCATTGAACAGCTGATTTAGTTTTTCATGAAATTCGACACATTCCAATTTACTGACGAGTATATACTGCGCCAAGACCCAATATAATTATAGGCGAATTGGTTTCGAAATGTTAGAGAAAGACGTAGAGATATGTTGTGGTGACATGAACTGGATTAAAGTGGCCCACATTGGCGGCTTTCGTGAACAGGGTAATAAATCTTATGGGTTCTGTATAGGCAAAGGATAAGTTGAATAAAAGTTAACTGCTCACCGAAAATTCTCGCGACTTCAGTGTTACATCAGTTTACGTAAATGTATTACGTATGTATCCGGATTCGATCTGAGGCCTCTTAAAAATAACTGTCGGTCATGTTAATGGCGAATTGTATTCTTGTTATAAAATTTTCCGGACTAACTTCGTGAAGAGAATGCCCCATACTTGAGTTAGGTAACTGGTAACATTTGGGCAAAATCCCATGGTTTTCAATGTCGCGGTCACATTCATGTTTAAATTATAAAGCACACGCCTAGAACCAGTAACACGTCAAGGTAGATTGAAATAAGTAAAAACCACTATAGGCACCGGATGTTGCTGACGAAAATGAAACTTCTGGGCCGAATGGTTAACACTCATGCTTGGTGTCTTAAATTAGGTTATTTTTTTACATTTTCGGTTCAACATTCGTTAATTATATTGCCATTATTAATTATATTCGCCTTATGGGAGCCACTGGCATCGTCATTAAAACATAAATAAACAACCCAATTCCTCATTGGTTCCCGTTCTGGAATTACGTAATTTTAACCATTCAAGTCTTAGTTTGATTTTTTTAACCGTCGTGTTTTTGGTCTTCCCCTTTCCCGTCTTCCATTTGGTGCACACCGAATTAATTGATTTTGGTGACTGTATTATACGTACCATTATTTCTGCATGTCGACGAAGCCACAAATTTTCTATAAGCAGATTTCCGCGACAATTTTTCCAAACTTTGAACATCATTTTAAGAACAATCTTTGCTACAGGCGTTTTACAATGCGAAGTTTTAAAGCGACTTCGCTTTTTATGCTTCTTACACATTTATTACGTATGTACGCACTTCACATTTCCGGGAACTCGTTCCGTTCTTGTCGGGTCTTTTGTTCCAAGGTGAAAGTAAATAAAATATTTATTCGCCCAGAACTAGGCAGAGTTTTAACTAATAATCACTCGTAAATGTTCAGACTCTTCGGAATTTTGAAATAAATACCACCAATTAGTGTTTTATTAAACCTTGAACGGTTTTCATGAAACTTTTACCAGATTACACGGCGCTACAACCCAAAAGACAAGTCATCTTCGGACTCATCACCGTGGAAACCTCAAATACTAATCTACAGTTCGTAAAGATTATTATATAATTTTGAAAATAATTTGTTATTTGTTCGCTTCTAAAATAAGACTGCTTCTAAATTCAGAGAATGAGACATCTGGATTCGAACCTACGTGAAAATGAATTTAATTGGTCTGAAAATTGATTTAGTTCCTCGGAGGAACGAATTTATTTAATCATTTTTCATGACAGTAGATCAAGAGACTTTGAAGTATTAACCCTTTGAAGCCGAAGATCGTCTGAATATTATTTATGAATTCAGTCCTTACCGCGAAGAAAACACTACACCTCACCATTACGAAAATCAGCTGGTTAACCCTTTGAAGCCGAAGCTCGTCTTCATAATATTTACGAATCCAGACCGTACCGCGAAGAAAACACTTCACTTAACCATTAGAAGTCGAATCAGGCGGTACCACATAAGATTTAACATCCCGGTCGAAGCCTTAATAACTACAGTGAATCTCACATCCTGAGCATATTTATTAGTGTTTATAACTGCTATGAAGAAAGCAATGTAGTTGGTTGCTGATAATTAAGTAGCACTAATGTGCACACTAACGTATTTGTATCTATTAGTAGTTATTTATAAGGTGTCATCTGACGTTACCAAGGCGACACTATTTGCACTACATTAAATCGGAAAGATAAGTAATGGCTCTCATTTTAATATGCTGCTGTGTCGAAAGTTCAATGTTTGTGTGTTTAGTTTTAAGGGTTGAATCCTGTTGCGTGTTGATCGTTAGGTTGACGGTTCGTCTACACATCAATTTTTGATTATTTTTTAGACTGTAATAAAACATTGTTGCGAACACGGACTGTCAACCTAACGGTATGTGTGTTTGTTACCCGTGATATTAATTTATGAGACGACACAGGACGGTTCTTTCTGTCCTTGCAACTAGCAGAGGAACTTGGCCCGTACAAATTTTCGATTCGATTACACGCCATACACGAGTGTCAGAGAAGCTGCCTTTGTAGCACGGCGAACTGATGTGTTCTAAGAACTATTAGTTTGTGGGAATGAATCGGGTGACATGAATTCGTTTTGAGTTGTTCATTGTGTTAGGTGTGAGAAAGTGTGTGTGATAATTGGATCATAAATATTCGTGCGTATATTATGACTGTTTTGTTTGGAAAATCACAAATGTGACGATTAATCGAATGTGGGAGACGACCGCAACATCCATTTACGTCAGAACCCTGATGATGGGGGACAGAGATGGTCCCTGAAACGTCGGTTTCGTCTTTTAACCAGTTGACGCGGCTGTTCGCCCGAGAAGATTTTATTGATTTACGTCGCCGCGAAAGCTTCAAATCATATAATCGAATCTTGTTTTATTTTCCTATGTCAGTATCGTGCAAGGAATAACTTACTGCTTCCATATTCGTGTTAATGGAGGCATAAAGCTCCTCTGAAAAGTCGGTAAACATCTGTCATACTATATGGAGCAACATCTCACAGTTCAACCATCTTCAGGTGTAGTCTTTACAGGGGCCTCAGAATCGTAGACTATTGTGACAAACTTTAAGCTCTTCAGTTTGCGTGCTTAGAAATCTGCGGGTATCAGAATAGTCAACCACGCCGTTTCATCTTCAAACTTTCAAGATGGTGGTTAGTCGCTAAGTCACAGAGTTTGCTGTGTGCATAAAACATTTGCCAGTCTTCAGCTGCAGGGACTATCCCAAGAGGCGTTCGAATCTTATCGTTTTAGCTTTTGCAAGAGAAAGCCAGTGTGGAGGCACTTTATAGACGAACTGCTTGGAATGGTTTGTTGATTACCAGGACCGTCACTGACGTAAATGTAGGTCATATTTTTTTACAAATTAATTAAAATTTGATTCTATTTTATTTGGTCCCTTCGCAAAATCTGATCACCTCTCGCCCACGTATCAAAGTTCAAAATAGCGTGCATGACGTCACGGCCGCCCTCAGACTTTAATAATGCCATGACATTTGTGACGATAGCTGCTGGGTAGTGATTCGGTAACCCCCCCCCCCCCCCACACACACCCCGTATCCTCATAGCATTGCTGCTGCCAGGTTTTTGGGGGATTGTAACTTGCCCTTGGTTCCCAGATTGCTTATTCGTGAGGGTGAAAGGAAGGTTGTTCGTGACAAGGCCCTCCGTGTTGCCTTTGACATTACTTCGTAGTTGGTGCAGAAGTCAGGGCACATTTGAAATGGAAGCGAATCTGAATATTTTTCTTCATGATGTAATTTTATTGCTTTCCGTGTCTGGCCTTACAGATGCCTTTACAAGTACGCCTTCTGCGTTGGAAGTAGTTAAAACCTGTCTCCGTGCTTTCGGGAGAGCATGGACAGAGACGTTTTATTAAAAGGGATGGTTAGTGTGCCACGACTTTTGAATCACCCTGTGTCTATATGTCCTTGATGTCGTTGAATGTAGCAACTTTAGATGAAAGTTTCATACTCGTCTTCAGGACATTAGATTAACAAAGTATCGATTTGTAATTAAAAGCACTTTCGTTTGCTAATGACCACCTCATGACCTCATGGAAGGCTGAAGCAGTAGCCTTCATGTTTCTGTTCGTATGCAGAGAGCATTGGCGATTTATGACGATACTTAGTGTCGCGGTGGGCATGCGGAGTTAATATTAAGACTGTCCCTCTAATTGTGAACGTTTAATTCATGTTCTTGTGAAATATCTATAATTTTATCCAAGTTCTCATTGACGAATAGCTTCATAATTTATGCTCTTTGCCACGTATCATTAGGTTGATAAAATCCAATAATGTAAGATGGACGGGTCATGTAGCACGAGTGGGATCTACGAGAAATGTATGCAGTTTAAAACCTGGATGGGAGAGACCGATTTAGGTGATCTAGGCATAGATGGGAGGATAGGTTTTAAGAACAGTGTGATGAGCCTTCTGGTTTCAAATAATGTGAGAAACGTCTTGAGGACCTGAGTGACTGTTACGACTCTGAAGAGGGACTTTGCCCCACAGTCACTTATTAACAAACTTGCCGTCTTAAAATCAGATTCGTGGCATTTTATTACAGAGTAGATAATGTCTTAATATTATTATGTAAAAATTTACATGTGACACTCCCATTATGACATTCTATAAAACTATGACCACTGAGAAAGGGAACAAGCTTATTTTAACCCATTAAGTTACTACGCGTAAGGAATTAGGGAAAACTTTAAAATTTGTGAGAAGCTTCTTCAAAACACCAAATTGCTGTGGATTTAAAGTCCATGTTGAGGTCGAATTTTCATAAATTGGGAACTTTTTCTCTCTGATTATATCACTACTTTGCCTGTGCGTAGACAATGTTTGCTGCCTTGAGAAGTTCGTAGTGAACTCGACTCTTCACAGACTTATCAATATTAAGTGCCCCCTGAGCCCTGTAGATCAGTGGTCCCCAACCTTTTTGTGCCTACGGGAACATTTGAGAGTTTATGAGATCGTGGCGGGCACCAACCAATTAACAAAGCCAAATTTTCTTTTCTCTGGACAAATAAGATATGGACACCAAATAATACACAAAACAACACGACGTTTAATGATGCAATCAAAAATACATACTTTTATAAGTACAATTATTATTACTCAAGTGGGAAGTTAGTGTGATGTTTGGCACCGCATTTCATCGGACAGTTTTTCAAATTTGGGAGTGTAGGATGACGTTCGTCAAGATGGGCATAAGTAAGTCGAGATCTGTGCTTTGATTTTATAATGTTCATGGTTGAACGGCCTTCATTATTCAGTATAACCTCTTTCCGTAACAACGCGGGCACCCAAAAAAAGGCTTGGCGTGCGCCATGGCACCCGCGGGCACCGCGTTGGGGACCACTGCTGTAGATTCATGTGAGGATGTACACTGTCACAGTGGTTTCGTAGAATTTCTATCATGCAGATGTAATATATCGTTTCTTGTTATTTGAAGACTGTTATCTCACATGAACATTCAGATACCATAAAACTAGGGAAATTGGCTAACCGTTCATGCCGTAATATAAGAATCAGTACATTTTTTAGAAGCGATGTATTACTGAGCAGTGAAAATGCAGTGATACAAAATACATTTCTTTTCCTTTGTTTTCCCCCATCTTCCAAAATTTTTGTTGCAATTTCACGCAGGCAGAGACCCCCAATGTGCAAGGCCCCAGTCCTTAGGTCTGCATGATTCTGTCACGTAGAAGTTTTACTGCGATGACAAGTAAACATTTCCCTGACCTGCACAATCGTATTCAGGGTCAGGAATGGGACATCATTTTTCATAGCGCTATAGAGGAATCTTCAAGATTTTACCAATACATGTCATGTGTCGTCAGCTCTGCAAACATGGGTGTTTAAGCCGGTTTTCATTCCCAATGCGATAATCGCCCTGATGATGGAGGCAGCGAGTTCTTCAGAAACGTCGATAAACTTTACCACACTACACGAAGCAACACCCCCAGCAGTCAGTCATATTCGCCACCTGAAATCTCACCTTCATTAACCTCGTTCAACTGCACACGGCACGTGAGTGGGGAAATAATTTTTGTGTCCCAAAAGGTCGCATCAGGTTACATGCCTCTTGAATGAAGTAAGAGCTTAAAGCTGCAGGAAAGCCCGTGTGACTTCATTAGGCGTTGTTACAGTGTTATTCTGGGACCAATTCCCGATAAACAGTGTATATATAGATTATCTCGCTATCTTGGATATGAAACCACTTTCCTTCCATGGGATGAGGGAAGGCTCCCATTCCATTTACCAGTTTTGTTCTGCAGCGTAGTCTGTGTAATGTACTTTCATATTCTGCCCATGAATATATATCGGAAATTCAGTACCTGAGGGTGGGGGTTCATCTGCCCCAATCCTGTAGCTTGTTCACGTGCCTTTCACAAGCTCGACCCCTTTACTGATGCAAATCAATAAAGATTTTTGTAACGAAAGTGATTTATACTGTTTTTCATCATATGAAGTGGGTAGCTAGGGGATTGTGTCATTACTTTTAACACACCGTTTTCCTATTTGCCTTCTTCATTGAACAGATACACTACAACTAACTAGCTAACTGCTTGGCTATCTAATTCCTTTATAAGTTAACAGTAAGCTCACCCAGTAAATAAATTAGCCGTCTTTTATGGAATTCATAATTTCATTGTCTTGTTCATTTTTCCCTATCCTGATTCAAATGCGGCTGGTCCACACCCTTTCACCATATTTATTTACATTTTATGTACATTTTAATATTATCCTCCCATATATGTCCAAGTCTAAAAATGGTCTGTTTTCTTCAGATCTTCCTGTACCGTTGAGACATTTGTAGTTTTAAAACTAAGAGTTCAAACTATTTGTAAGAAGATTGAAAGCCAAGTAATTTTTTTGATGTTTAATAGAGGACTGTAAATTGCCATGAGAAAGATGTAATCTCTAATGCGATAAAATACAAATTCCCAAAGGTAGTCGTATGTACCACTTTACTGACAGACATGCATATGCCAGGCTTGTAACACCCGGGATTTAAAAGTCATTAATTGTACGTATACACAGTACGTCGATAAACATAGGAGTTTGAGACCGAGCGCTGTGTACCTGAAAGCTACTGGATACAACAGTTAGTGTTCAGCCTACAAAGATCAACTCTTTTCTCGAGGTTCTAAATCGTACTAACCAGGATACATAATCTGTAAATTAAATTAGCGTGGATGAACAGTTAGTGTCTAGTCACGACGAAGCAAATGTATTCGTTTCGCCTTGTTAAAAATAGCTGTAGATCTTATAGAAATCAGTAGTTTAAAAAGTATTTTTGAATTGTTTATTTCTTATATTAATCCCGTTAGCTTTGTTTTAAAATCTATTTTATCGTTTTTTCATCCTTTCCTCATTTTCTGATTTCTCCTATGTTTCTTTTCCGTGCCTTCGTTGGCTCTTCTCACACTTCTCTGCCACCGTATTCTGTTTGTTTTCTTTTGTTAGTACGTTACGTCTCATCACTGTCTGTCTGAATTTCTTAAATCATAAAGACAAGTATTAACCAAACTTTATAATTGAAAGGTATGATACACATATATTAACATTAATGTATTTCTCTGTAATATAATCTAAAACACGTTTAATGTAAAAATTATGTTTCGAAACTTTTTTGCTGGGGAACATCGATAAAAAATATCAGAAGCGCTACGTTTTACGTAATTTCAACAATTTCTCCCAGTTCCGCGCACATTTTCAAATGTCATCTCTGTGGGCCAAAGTCAACACAACGGACTTAACATTCGCTTTTATAAAACGCGGATTTACTGGTACCGCATTCATAACAGATATTAATGAAGGCCTCAGAATTATCTGGTAATAGTTGGAATGTAGACAGGACATGGAAATTTTCAGGTGACTGGTATGTGGTATAAACAGGGCTAGAAGTAAATTCAGAAAAGACTAAGTAAGTGTTAGTATCTCGTCATCAGAAGACAGGCGGGCAAAATTATCTTAGGTTAGCTAATAAGTCCTTTGAAAGTGTTTCAAAGTTCAAATATCTGGGAACAACAATAACAAATCAAAATGACACTCATGAGGAAGTTAGGAGGAGATTAAATTCTGGAAATGCTTGCTTTTTCTCAGTTCAAAATATTTTGGCTTCCCGTCTGATTTCTAAGAACCTGAAAATTAAAGTACACAAAACAATAATCTTGCCTGTTGTTTTGTATGGGTGCGAAACATGGTCTCTCACTCAGAGGGAGGAACACAGATTGCAGGTGTTTGAGAATCGGGTGTTGAGGAGGATATTTGGGCCTAAGAGGGAAGACGATGGGGCGTGGAGAAAACTGCATAAAGATGAACCTCCCCCAGGATTATCAGGGTGATTAAGTCGAGAACAATGAGATGGGCTGGGCATGTAGCGCGCATGGATGGGACAAGAGGTGTGCTCTGGGAACTGGTTGGGAAGCCTGAGGGGAAGAGACCGCTGGGGAGACCTAGACGTAGATGAGAGGATAATCTCAGGCGGGATCTATGGGAGATAGGAGTTGAAGGAGAGTGGATTTTGTTGGCCCAGGACAGGGTCCGGTGGAGGGCTTCGGTTAATTCGATGATGAACCTTCGGGTTCCGTAAGCCATCTAGTTAGTTAGTTATGTGGTATAAGTGTTCCAGTCCATTTGTTTACTATTTCCAGTGCGATATATTAAGGTCGTGTCAGTTCCTTTCCACTTTTCCGTGTTTTAATTTACGTCTCCGTGTAAGTGGGAGCTTGAATTTGATCATCGTCGCAATTACAGCCTCAATTATGAGATATGCAGTAGTAATTACAAGGTTGTTAACTAGAAATTAGAATCTTGGAATAACTAAGTAGCATAGCAAGTGTTTTGCCAGTGTTTTTGGGTTCGATTTGTTGAGTCACAGATGTTAATGAAAATAATTATCGGAAGCTGTATAAAAAGCTAGGTCCCTGTTGAAAGTGAAATGTTGGTTATCAAGACGAGAATGCAAATATAATGGACTGCTCTTGAAAATAGTGCGTGGTAATATTAACTTTTAGTGAAGATTGAATGCGCTTGATAGTACATTAATGGCGCTTTCATTTCACGACAAGGACGTTAATCCAACGTAATAAATGGACTGAAGAACCACTTGTGCACGCAATGTAATATCTAGATAATGTATGTTCGGATTTTCATGAACTTCTCCACGGACGTTATGCCTTATGTGATTACTCCAATGTAATACTTCTTAAATTCCCACACTCGATGCTTGAATTCTTGAGGTAGAATGTTTGAGACCGTACCTGACTGAGGTATTTCGTGTTTTTTTTATGTTAAATTAAGTCAAGTTCCAGGATAGTATCTTGAATTAGGCCACGACTGTTTTCTTACGTATGTTTTATACTTAATTATTCACCTTTCGACTCTATATGTTGAGTTGCTGACTGTTGTTAAATAAACTATTTATTATTATTTTTTATTTAGTGTTCTGTCTGACGACAGGTCCATATGAACAGGATCCTTCCATCCTTTTCTCGGACTGGGACCTGTTCATATACGTTCTTGGCAGATGATCCAGAAGTGGTTTGCCATTGCCTTCTTCTGTGTGTGAATGGAGTAATTGTTGGGATGCCACGGAGAAACCGGGGAAGCCCCCGGAGGAAAACTCCGTGTTGCCTAGACCACGGCCTTGCCCAACACAAGTTATAAATTCGAACCCGAGACCCCAGGATTACAAGGCCAGCGTTCTAACCGCTAGACCACCTCATCTTATTATTATTTAGTGTTCTGTCTGAGGACAGGTCCATATGAACAGGATCCTTCCATCCTTTTCTCGGACTGGGACCTGTTCATATACGTTCTTGGCAGATGATCCAGAAGTGGTTTGCCATTGCCTTCTTCTGTGTGTGAATGGGATGCCACGGAGAAACCGGGGAAGCCCCCGGAGGAAAACTCCGTGTTGCCTAGACCACGGCCTATTTAACTTTACTTATAAACTATAAGTAAAGTTAAATAGGGGTACATCCGAGACGAGCTTTTTGACATTTTGAGACTGATAGATAAGTCAGGTTATGTAATAAATAAAATATTATTGTGTGTTGTCGCCGTTGTGCACTTAAAGATTACTTTCGATGATGAAGTGTTAACTACCGGCGTAAATTAAACTGACTGTATTACAGTGAGACAAAAATAACTATAAGGTAGTATATTTGCGTCATATTGTGAATTAGGTTAATATTTTAATATTTTTCGTCAAATCACAATTTTAATAAGATAATAAAATATAAAATATTTAAAATATCATTTCACGTTCCGCATCGAATGATCGATTTACAAATTGGAACGTCTCTTACGACATGTTTCGGTTATATTTAACCGTCCTCAGGTATAAATTAGATTGTTAAATTTAAAACTCGAATTACAAATGATATTTTAAATATTTTATATTTTATTATATTATTAAAATTGTGATTTGACGGAAAATATTAAAATAACTATAACTATAACTATTTCCGAAAGCCAATGATTGGTGTTTACGCTGAACACGACGTGTAGCCAGATGGCGATATTCTATTGTTTAATGTGTTCCCCTGACAAATGTAATGCCAAGTATCATTTCTGGTGCATAATCTACTGTTCGTACGTTTAGTTTCTTATTTCTTTTTTCCTTCTTGTATGCTTTCATTGGCAAATTTGTTTTACCTAAACACATAGGGTTAGAACGACGGGTCACACAGTTGGTAGTGGGTTTGGGGGCTCTTCAACAAGGGGTTAACTGGGTACATCCATGGAAACATGTACAAAATATCACGTAATTGCATGTCAAAAGGTGTAAGAATGGAAGATGACGTTGTGGCACCTCGGAAATTGCTTATTTGGTTTGATGGCGGTAGACTGATAGATAACTCGTTATGATGTTGCTGTTTGATCGACTTTGACGCTGATCGCTGCACCTTACGTTCCGCGTATTTACGTAGAGGCTGTGATCTATATAATTTAATTAAGGTTGAAATCGTGTTGTTGGAACACGGTGTTTTAAAGCTGGATAATAATGGACTTTAGATATTTCCGAGGGAAGATTACTTTTATTGATTCCATCAACTGTGATGTAATTTCCTTTCGCATGGCTGCCATTCTTTTACAATCCACTCCCAGGCATCCAGCAAACAGGCGAAAGACAAATAAATTTCATTCATTGAAGTGAAACCCTTGTTTTTCTTCTTCTGATTCCTCTAACCCCCCCCCCCCCCTCCCCACGTTCTTTAACTTCATGGAGACACCAACTCCTGTCACGCAATGGCTTTCAATTGCAGGCAAGAATAATTGGCCTCGATGTTGGGTTTGGCTACTGCCGTATGATAGCATGCCATTACGTCGAGTCTCGCTTGCGTCACTGGGGCGTCTTGTTGACACGCCCGGATATACCCGGTCTTAGTGGTTAACGTTATTGTGATGGATAGTGAGTCCTCAGTGTTACAGTTTCGATTGTTTTTGACACAGTTTTGCTGTCGAAGTTGGTCTTATAGGTTGTAAAGCCTTATGGACTTGTAGCTGGATACTAGTGGATGAACATACTACATCCATCTTCAGGGATAGAGACAGTAAGTTACGTTGGGTTAGGTTAGTAGGTTACGATACGTTTTGTAAATCTTCGTCACGTTTGGCCACCTCTCCTCACGCCATGACAGTAGGTCACGCATAGTCACGCTTTTAAAATCTTCGTCAGATTTTTATAATTAAGGCGACCTTTCGTCACGCCGTCAAAGCAAATCACGCGTGGTCACTACACCACGCTTCGGCATGCTTACGTTAATTTACGTTAGGTTCGGTTAGTTTAGGCCACATTACAATACGTTAGGTAAAGTTAGGACGCGTTAGGTTAGGTTAGGTTTAGTTAGGTTAGGTTAGTTTAGTTTAGTTTAGGTTAGTTTAGGTTAGGTTAGGTTAGGTTCGGTTAGTTTAGGCCACATTACAATACGTTAGGTAAAGTTAGGACGTGTTAGGTTAGGTTAGGTTAGGTTTAGTAAGGTTAGGTTAGGTTTAGTTAAGTTAGTTAAGTTAAGGATAGGTTATATAATGTTGTTTTTGATGGGTTGGGTTGTCCTGGAGAATTCTTATCGTGTTCATCGGTGGTCGTGGGGTTATCCTGGAGAAGTGCTGGAGAATTCTGGAGATTTCCAGGAACATTTTTCCGATTCAGGAAAATTAAACATGCAAGTGAAGACTGTTATTTTAGACTCAACGAAATTAAAAATTGCGCAATTAAAACTTTTGTGCATATAAGCCTCCATCCAAATTCCTATGGCCGCTATTTTCGGATTTTATCGTTTCACTAACTCTTTCCTTGACTAATTATAATAGACGACACCGAATTAATATCATATATTTATTTTCCTGCCTCTGCAATTTTTAACAGACGTTTTTGGATTGAATCGTACTCACGCGGAAACTGACCTTCCCATGTTATTTGTGTAATCTGCATACATTTCGAAAGGAAGTGAAAGGAAACTGGCAAAACTTTGCATTCCAGTTAAAATATTGGATCAGGCAACATTGGATATCACTTCTGCACAATAAACAAGGGGCTCATATTATTCTACTTTCACTTGTGTGCTGGACACTTGAACATTAGTTGTATTCTTTCTAACGTATTCCCTGAAAGGAAGGATTTGAGGTTTCGACGGCGGTGCGTCTGAAGATGGCTGTCTTCTGGGTTGTAGCACCGAGTTGTCTCCCTGATGATGGAGGCACTAAGATTCTCTGAAGCGTCGGTAAAGTTATACCAGACTACACGGCGCAACATCCCAAACGACAGAAATATTTATCCCCGGAAACATTTAGCGTGCCGCCATGAGATTAAGAAGCCATAGTTGTGGAATTATTGGTCTTCGTTGTCAAAATTTATTTTCTGAGGAATAGGACAAATGCTAGTGGGTGTCCCCTTTCGAATTTCGAAATTGCAGCTTCGTCACCGAGAGTGTTATTTATTTCTGTGTTGCTGTAACTAACTTCATGGATTCATGGAGTCGCCGTCACTGGGCCCTGGTCTTATCCATGCGAACTAAATATTCATCCTCTGTACAGACTTTTGTAACAAATAGTATTTGTAGTTTGCTTACGGTGCATTTAATTAGTTTACAGAATCTGTCTTCACAAAGTAAGCAGAGCTGTTGCTACGCTTGATCACAGCACCGTGAATCAAGAAATTTGTGAGTGCGCAACCATAAAGATTTCCAAGGCCATTCACCATGCTAATTCTACTAACGTTTTTAGGTCATTTCCTCCTACTACAAGGTTTTAAAGTATGAGAATTTGTCGCGTGCGTGTCACAGAGACTGCTTTACCGTCCGTAGACCAGGTTGTTCATCACAGTGATCACGCCAGTCTACAGCCGCATTTAAAATTTGTCTTGTGATGACGAGACTCCATTTCCGGTGACGTTCTCTAAGATGCACGTGGCATTTTTTTATTTAGTGTTCTGTCTGAGGACAGGTCCATATGAACAGGATCCTTCCATCCTTTTCTCGGACTGGGACCTGTTCATATACGTTCTTGGCAGATGATCCAGAAGTGGTTTGCCATTGCCTTCTTCTGTGTGTGAATGGAGTAATTGTTGGGATGCCACGGAGGAAAACTCCGTGTTGCCTAGACCACGGCCTTGCCCAACACAAGTTATAAATTCGGGCACCGCAGGGAATCGAACCCGAGACCCCCAGGATTACAAGGCCAGCGTTCTAACCGCTATACCACCGTGGCGGTCACGTGGCATTACCAGCTGAAATTGGCAATCGCGGATTCGAAAGGCCACCGTTTGTTCTTCTGTTATGGCCCTCTGTTTGAAGGCGTCTTAGAGACTGCTTTAGTGTTGATTAGAAAGGATTTTTGATCAGGGGTTCTCAACCCTCGGCCGTCGATGTATGTTTTGTGGCTCGCGTAATTTTCTTGGTGTAATTTCGTCTCCCTGTGTGATTAAAAATAGTTACGTACCTGTGATATAAGAAAATACGCTTTGTTAATGTCGCTGTGAGTAACTGTTCAGCTTACTGGATAATGTCAAATCAAGAAGCAAGACACGTCTTACTGTTGAGTAATCCAGTCAAATGCAGTTAAAACAGAACTAAATTTCTTTTTCATCACGTGTGTGTTGTACTCGGAAGACCTGTACGTAGATGGGAGGATAATATTAAAATGTATTTTAGGGAAATTGGGCTGGATTCACCCAGCTCAGAGTAGAACCTGGAGCTGGGCTGTTGTGAACACGGTAACGACCATTTGTGTTACGTAAAAGCGTTTAATTTTATTGCTGTCTGAGAAACTATCAGCTTCTCAAGAAGGACTGCCCTTCGTTTGGTATTTTGTATGTTTTTTTTTTCTCCCTTTTAAGGTGAATGCTGTCTGTATGTTTGCACGTCGACGTTCTCTGGCACAAAGATTACAGCAGCTCGCAGTGACTCCTGACAACTCGCACATCTTCGCGGTGACAGTAAGTGTGTGTACCTTGGCACAGCGCCCTGGCATTATGTAATATGCTTCGTACTCATTATGACGTCTCTATGTTGCAGTAATGTAGTTGTTTAACGTTATTTTTAAGTGAAGCATTTGTTTTTAAAATTCGTGGAAACGTTTGCCCTCGTTCTGAATGACAACAGAAGAGTTTGCACAACAGAACAATACTGGGAAAATGTACTCCAGTGGAGAGACATCTTTCCTCTCCTATTCTGGGTTGTGACGCTGTTTGGGTGGAACATTATGTCTCTATCTTCAGAGCTAATAGGAAGTAATGGGAAAATACGATAAAAACAGGACCCTATAATAAATTTGACTTAATTTTATTTTATGCATATATTTGGTAACTAACTCCGTGAAACATCATTTGTCTTGAGAAGCTAGTAGTAGCTCAGCTAATCAGTAAATTTCCCACTTTTTATTCTGAGTCCACATGAGCTCGCCACTGATCCATATCCTAGTCAGGCGAATGCAGACCACACCCTTTCACTCTGTTTCCTTAAGATTCATTTTAATATTATCCCCCCATATACGCCTATATTTTAAAAGTGGTTTCTTCTCTTCATGTTCTTCGATCAAAATTCGTGTGTATTCTCCATCGCTTCCATGTATGCTGCATGCCTAACTTATTTTATCTATCTTTATTTTACCATTTTAATAATATCCGGCGATGAGCACAAATTGCGAAGCTTCTCATTTTGAGATTTTATTTGCCTCTTGCCGCTTAATCCTTTCAGTTAGGCTATTAAACGGAAGGCAAATTATTGAAAACTTAATTCTGAAAATTATTCCCCGAGTTTAAAATATACTCATAATTTTTTATTGTATTTATTTTTGATACATTTTATAAAGCTTCTTTAAAAAGAGGAAGGATGTAGGCCTATTTGTGTGTTTTATGAGCGAAATCAGAATTTTTTACGTTTTCTCTGAAAATCTTTACGCACAAATCTGTTTTCAAACATTTAATTTTGTCCTTTATAAGATAAGTAAGATTTAATTATGTTTTAGTCACAATTCCGCATTTTGAATACACGTATAAAACAGTACTGTAATATTTTTAGTGTCTGTCACAAATTTTGTATCGCTTTCAGTATTTGTCTACTTGTTTACCTTCATTTTCAACAGCGTTATCATTTATGTGTTCTGTTATATAAGAAGTGTGATGGAGGGGGACCCTGCTTTCTACAATAAACTGCTTACATCATGTAGGTCACCTTTTACGCTGTGAATGCAGCGTATCTGCCAGGTCCTGGTACCGATATGTTATAAAGTAACGTCTATCGAGTGCTATAGCCGTATTCTTTGTCCGTACTCTATAATAAAGTTCCTAGTGCATTAATTATTTACACTTCAGTACCAATCTAAAAGGGTCTAGGTCAGCTGAGTGGTCTGCCTTCAGCTAAGGTCACTTTTCATTTGCTACTGTGTATTTGTACATCGGTTTTGTGTTTTAACATTTTTGGTTTCCGGAGGAATATGAGTGCAGTCTTTCGTGCTCCATCCTGGAAATTGGATTTTATAAAATTAATCGCCTTGCCTCCTGCCGAAGAGGGATTTGTAGTTTGATTGATGTTTCATTCTTGTATATCGTGCTTATTATTTCAACTCACGCGATCAGATGTCACTGTCGAGTTGATGATAATACCCCTCGATCCCAGAGACCGAAGACTTTCGTGGTTTTCCTCGGTCTCTTCCGGCATATGTCGAGATATGATCTTAAATTAGGCCACGACCAATTCTTTCCTTGGCCTTGCAAATTCATTGTTCACTGATAATCGTATTAATCGACGCCAAATAGTCTGAGGTACAGACCGCGGACGTTTATAATCACAGTTTCACCGAGTATTGACAGTAAACGCTTTTCTAAGTTCAACTTGTAATGTTACAATTACGTTTTCCGTGGCAGTGAATCGTGGGGGCCATTATAATGCAGGCGTGTGGTAACAAACGGACCAAACTTGTGGACTGCGTGTTTCGCCTCTCAGTAATCTGTGACCTTCGGTCAAATTACCTCTGAAATTCTCAAACCTTCTGCCTACATATATGCATATGTGTGTGTGTTTAGCGACAGCTCTCGTATTAATTAAATTAAATTAAACTCTTTTAATAACCTTTTTAAATTTATAATTACGTTGTGTTCGGTGCACTGTGAACTTTTGTGTGAAAAGTAAATTTGTCGTAATAAAATTCAGCGTGTATATTCGAAATGAGTATGATTATGGCTGAAGTTTTTCGTGTTTTTCGTTGGGAGATTGCCAGGGTAGTACATTAGAATAGGTATTGTTTCTTTCAGTTCATTACTGACAAATCAATAAATTTTATTGTATAAACATTAAGTCGGAGAGTGGACGATTGGACGATAATTAAACTTCTACAAACTGCGGATTTGTTTGTTTGTAACATTACGAATATGATGCTTCACAGTATGCGTCCTGTATTACTTAAATTAGGGGGGGGGGCATGAAAGGAACAACAGTACATATTTTTAACCTCCTGTCCCGAAATATTTAATCTCAGCGTTGATTCGAAATAATAAATGTCAGAGTACAAAAATGTTTATTTTTCTTTTCTGTCGTAAAACCGAAAGGGTAATAAAACTTTTTTAAAAAACAGAAATACTTGTATTGATATGTGATGCGCGGTTAATTATGTATTTTTGGGTTGTAGAATGTATATAATCGGGGTATGGTTGCGTCTCATGTGATGCTATGAACTACAGACTCAGCAAACCAAAAAGAGCTTTCTTAAATAAACTGAACACATTGAAGATTAACCAAACCTATAGATAATCGTGTGACGCATGAACAGATGGACGCATCCGTGGTTTTTGTTATATGGGAATACAGGCACGTTAGTGTTGGCGTAGAGGCAATTTCTTTGTTTTCGTCCCAGAATAATGTTGCCAATTTGTTTTATGTTTTTAGAGCAGAATTTGCTTTGTGTGTGTTCTTCAATAGTCTCATTGTGTTATTCTTAAACATCATGTTTTTTGTTTTGTGAACTTTTATTTTGCATAGGTTATCTTGAACGTGCTGCTTCTCAGTTCAAAATATTTTTGTCTTCTCGTCTGATTTCTAAGAACCTGAAAATTAAAGTATACAATACAAAAATTTTGTCTGTTGTTTTGTATGGATACGAAACATGGTCTCCCACTCAGAGGGAGGAACACAGATTTGCAGGTGTTTGAGAACAGGGTGTTGAGGAGTGATAATGAAAAGGACGGAACTTGTGGCTATCTTGAAAGATACCAAAATTTAATACGGCAAGCCTGAAGGGAAGAGACCACTTGGAAGGATTAGGGTTAGATATGACGATAATATTAAAATGGATCTTAAAGAAATAGCGTGTGTGTATATGGAATTATTTAGGACAGGGTCTGTGGTCCGCCGTAATTAATTTTCTGGCTTCGTGAATGGTAGAAAATCTATTGACTACCTGAGCGACTATTGATTTCTGTAGAAGGATTCTGATGGGTTAGTTTTTATTCTGATCCACGATTCGTCATATTTTCAGTATTTAAACAGTGTCGAAGCTTGTTTATTCGTGCAACGAAAAGACAGGAGTGCTCATGTTTTTGATTAGACTGTTTCGTGGTCGAAGCATGCCGTCGTGATACCTGTATTTCTCGCTCGCTCACAGTCGTTCTGGAGGCCGTGCTGGAGCGAGGAGAGTCGCTGGTGCACCTGAACGCATTTCAGCTCCGTCGCCAACACTTCCAGTAGTGTAACGGAAGAGTTCGAGCTGGTTTGTCGGTCACTCTGTCAGTAAACCAGTTGCGTGCAAGCAAGTGCGTGTTGTCTGTTACAGTGGATCGATCTATCGAGTGAATGACTACTAGTGCGTGTGACTGGTGTTTCCCCACTCTGCATTGTAATGATTTCTATGACTTGCAGCTTCCAGTTGAGAGTTGAAGTGAAATGTAGATGGAAGGAAAGGCCTTTCGCTTACTGGTAGGATTTGCACGGCGGCCGTATGACCTATCAGTTTAATTCTTGATAACAAGGGCGCTTGAGTCTGTATAAATTATGCGTGACTAAAAATCTCTTATTGTCAAGTAACAAAGATAAATCCTTCTTGAACCCATGTTATTGAAAAAGCTATGTGCCGGAGTTTTCAGTCGTATTTGTTCTCGAAATTAGAATAAATTTGTGTTTACTAAGAAAGGCTTTCGTTCGGGTGTTGTAGTCTTAAAGTTAATGGTATAAACGTTTCAAATTAACTTTGAGACATTCGGTGGGAGTTCGTAGTTTGAGGGATTAGCCCATCGCAACGTGATTCGTTTCGTAATTAGGTATTAAAAGCGAGGAAGAGACACGTTTGCACACTTCCGTGTCTCAAACGGATTTTCGATCTCACGACCCTAAGGTTAGAGTGGAATGAGACAGCTCGTAATAGGCAGAATTACTTTATATTACCACTGACTTGCTTAAAGTAGGTAATTGAAGAACTGGGGTAAAATATGGATTGGTGGTAATTGTATTTTCAGATATTATTTCGTATAAAACAAATCAGAGAATTAGGTCGTCATCGGAGTCCTTGATTAACTTGGTTTGCTACTCTCAGGTTGTTAATTGCTTTTGGTTTATTAAAAAGTGGCCACTCGCGTCGTTTCCCATTCCGAGAGGCGAACTCGTGTTTGTATGTCAGCTGTGCACCTAACACTTACCTGCCTGCAGACAAACGTAGCGGAATAGTAGAGCAGTTTCAAGACATTCTTTCAAGGACGTCCTGCGATATTAAGGCACTGAATGTAGCATTACTTAGTAGCTGTAGTCAGATGCAGACAGATTTATCCAATCAGCGTATCAGAATATTTTCTTTAATTTATTTTTCAGTTCTTGAAGTTGAATAATTGATTCTGTTGTAACTCTTCCACAGAGAGTCTTGTATATCTGCTTATTTCGAAGTGATTTGTATGAAGGATTACTATTGTACTGTATTCTGTGTGTTATTAAAGTCTCTTGTGGTGCCACACAGAGACCTTGTATTGTGCGCGGTTAGTTCGTGTGCACCGAGTACAATAGACATATACTGGCTCCGGTTGTGGAGATATGTAGTTTGAAACGCGGCGAACTTGGGTGTGTTGGAGTTTGTTTAGTGTGTTCAGTGGCCATTGCACTTTTTTCATTGGATATTTTCTTCGTCTGCAATGAAGGTGCTACTTTGTTCTTACGGAATCAGGCTGCTGAATATCCAGGTAATGACATCCTTGTTATTAAGATTTTTATACATATTTAGGTCGATAGGATGCGATTATTTACAACAAATTGTGCAATCCTCGTCACGAGAAAAAAGGGCCGATAGATTTTCTCACTGAACTATTTGTGGTTTACATTTTTTCTAGAAAAAAATGTCGAGATGGTACTGAAAATTGGCCACGTACAGTTCATTCCTTCACACACATCTCTCTGATCATAATTCAGAGTCATGCCATGTCTGTATCGGATTTGACGTTGCACGCCACTGGTAACCTTAGCAGTTGATACATCGCTGTGAAATAAAGGTCCTTGAGCCAGAATTTAGCATTTAATTGTTCCCCAGGACTCGCAGGAAATTGTAGAGGTTCGAAATTGTTGTTTTTTTTTTGTTGAAATCTGTAATTAGCTCCAAGGTCGCTAGAGAGGAAAGTTGCCGATAGAAAGACTATTTCTTTGTAAAGTTTCAGGCGTTTACGATATTCTCTGTCGTGGATACTTTTTCATTTGTAGCTTCTGCGACCATTGAATGAATTGCACATTGTTTCAGGAGTGCAATGTCTGAAGTGGTCCCCGGAGGAACACTATTTATCTCAGATTTGAAGTTTTACTGCGATAAAGATGTTGATAAAAGGCTGACCGCCTTGTGGGATTTTGCGCCGTGTAGCTGACGTTTCAGAGGTCCTCTGAAGTGTCGGCCAGTTCCTACCAGACGACACGGAACAACTTCCCCCGGAAAACATATTTTTTCTCGTCGCCGTGAAAACTTGATATCCCATCATGTCGATTGTGTTTTTTTTTTTGGATTGTGACGCAGTGTAGTGTTATAGGTGGTTACCAACATTCTGGAAGAAGTCTGTTGCCAAGAGCAAGTAATATACCTTCATCGTTGTCGTCTTTAATCGGATCTTCATATTTTACTCGGTGACACGAGATTGCTGAGCCAAGATTTTGACTTTGAACGATCATAGTCTGAAGGTTTTGGGTGAATATTTCTTTGACGCACGGACAGGAAGTACATCGGCGTGGGTGGGTAGGTACAGTTTGCGTACCAGACATGGCTTTTGCTTCAAGGTCTTCGATATTTACACGTCATTTTCACGTATGATTCGAAGTCTTCCCACACAGGATGAAGTCACCATCGTGGGTTTCGGCACACTGACGTAAAGGTCATTTTTTTATATTACATTGAGTATGATTCATATTTAACAATTTACAGCCTAGTGAAGTGTAAGTATCTGCATCAGAGAATTAATGTCAATTTCTGTGTGTGTTGTATCACGTGCGAGAGATTTTTTAAGTTCAGAATTAGAACTGTCTTAAAGTGACGGAATTCAAATAGGTGAACATGTGCCTACAAAGTATTGGATAAAATCTTAATTTTCATTCCTTATCGTTTCATTGTTAGTTTATTTAACGACGTTTTCTCACCTCCGTCGAAGACGAGTTGGCAGACGTGAAAGGAAGTGATCGTGGCCTATTTTCAGTCGCTGTCCCTTAATTTAGTTGAAGGGATGGAGAAAAATTGCAATAAACCTCATGTTAATTAGCCCCCAGTTTGAAAATCGAGCCCAAGACCTATTTTTATTCAGTGTTCTGTCTTACGACAGGTCCATTGCTCTGCCCAAAAAGAGCTCTCCAGTTTCCCCTATTCTCAGCTTCTCGTTTTAAAAAAAAATCCGTTACAAGGTAGAAACAGTTGGGGCGTTTTCTGTGTTTTGTTAGTGGACGAAAGGCGTAAGAATTAGTCTGCTGATGTATCTGCCACCAATTTTAAGACATTTGGCAGATGGCTTCTTAAAAGGCTCTGTTCGATGGTAACCGTAGGCCTATGTTCCAAATAATTTAAATGTAATTAACCCTGAATTTTCCCAACTGCATGTATTTATGTTTCTCACGTTATTCCCCGAATAAACAGCGATTTTTTTTTCAGGAAAAAGCATTTACAAATTGATCTTTGTGATGAATACGTATTGTGTTTTTCTCAAAATAAAGCCAGGCCTACCTCAAATTTGACAGGGACCTATTCTACAGTATGCCTGTTTCCCGAACGCAATTTTCTCAGGAGCGCGGATTTTACTTTCGACTGTGGATTACCTCATTTGTTTAGACGTATTACTACTTTCTAGTCGGCATTTGTTTCCTATGATTCTCACTGTTAAAAGCGATAATTTCCTCAAAAAACTTTCATCAGTTACTTATGCAACGGTGAAGTGTTGTGTTTTCTTTGCGGTAAGGACTAGATTCTTTAAATATTTCGACAAGCGAAGGCTTCAGAGTGTTTTAACCGAACTCTGCCTGCTTTGGTTTGCTGATGAGATAGGCAGGCACATTTCCCGGAAACTATTTATCTGGAGCGCATGTGGTTTGTTCATATTGCGTAATGGAGAAATACCCAGTTCCATTGCGGAAGAGAGGCAAGCTTCCCTGTCTATGGACCAAAGTCGGTTTGTTCATTATTTCAACTCAAATTATGGAAAAATAATAATGCATTTTGAAAATTTAAGTAAGTTCTGTTCGGGCAGGTCTGTTGAATACAGACCCGTCTTGACAAGCTCATCAGGCGAGGAGAGACGCATGTAAGAACCACATACCACGGCTTAAAGTGTTCGTAAAGTGTGAATAAGGAAATTGGCTGGGGGGGGGGGGGGGGTAAATTTAGTGTATCTGTTGTAATCGCAACTGAAGCTAGTTTGTTAGGTGGCAGGAACTGGATGTTTAAAATGAACTTCGTGCTTCAAGGGTGAAAGCAGTCTCGAAACTTAAGTCCAGCATTGGAGCACGTCAGAGGAATTATTATTTTTATGTATTGGTAGTATTTTTTTAACTGGCGGGGTGTTTATGAGGAAAACAATCTTACTGCGTCAGCTGTGGGTTTGAGGACTTTTCTTGTGGGTAAAGGTAACTCTGCCTGAACTTGTACTGCACGCTTCCGTTTAGTCCAAAACACTTGCAAATTGGTTACCTCCGCTCACCCCCGTCTGCCTTCATAGCTTGACGCAAGGACATCAAATGGTATCATTACATGTAACATCATCATCATCATCGTCATTAGAACATGCTTGGTTTCAGTGTTGTCCACAGCTTCTGTAACCTAGATTATTCGTTTATTGTCACGGAACTTCTTAGGAAACCCTCGTTTTAGAGTATCTTGAAACTTCTTCTTCTCGATGAAATCATCTCCTAAACACGGGTTCCGTGTGACGTGCGCTGTTGGATTACCTACCAAAAATATTCAATTTGTGACGTTAAGAACCAAAGTTTCGGTACTATTGAACACATATACTTTTTTTGACGTAAATACGTCTCTAAGGAAGGGTCATTCGGCAAAAAAGTGTAACGAAAAAGTGTACCTAGGGAACGTCGTGTTTACTCGGAATTGTTGTTACCTAGGAAACGTTACATTACTTTTCATTACATTACCTTACATTACCTTACCGTACCTTACATTACATTCAGCTACCACAGACCCATCTTAAGCGTAACTAATTCAAGTTAAATAAGCAATGTCTTAATCAAACTTTACGCAATTGTAAAGCATGTATAAAGGAAATATTTAGAATAAAGCCAATATATAAACTTCCTTTCCGTATAGACGTATTTACGTCAAATTCTCCGGAACCGTGGTTCCACTGTCACTTTTTCATTTGTTCTTCCTGTTTCAACAGTCCACAGTTTTGACCTGTTTTTAAAGTTGTGTAAGGAATGTGAAGTTCGTGGCTTTATCATTTCCAGATGTGTCGCTTATCGTTTGACGCATTCGAGTCTTTTTTTCTTTAGATGTGATTTTTCGTGGGGTTTCGTTGAAAATGTACCAGACCGTAGAAGTTGCCGAATAAATGAGTGTATGCTTTTAATACTGGGTCCGTTTTAGATGGTTTTTACTGCACGTTAAGCATTTCGAGTGATGTAGAACTCTTCTAATATTTCTGATTGGCTTCATATGACTTCAAGGCTTTCGTATTATAGCAGACTACAAGGACATCTTCAGGTAACAATGTAATTACATAAATTAACAGATTCTGTAACTAAAAGACCTTGCACCTTATCAGAGACTAGTAACACCAGTGGGTAGAATCGTCTATTACATTTCTTGGTAATTGGATTATAATTAGGCCAAATTACTTACGGCAGGATTGCTTTTAGGCTGGTGTTCGTAATTCGCGGAAGTATTGGGAGCGATTTGGGAATTAATTCCCACTAATGTGACAGTTGCTTTGCAAAAAAAACAGATTTTGTGGAACCAGCCGCATGTGACACGGCTGTAAACCTGAAGGGAAAGTTGATTTAGCCTGTTCGGCATTCACACTAGCAGTTGCAATATAAATACCAGCCATTGGTAATTCCAGATGTTATAAGTTAGCTTTGCCCTAAGGCAGTTTTGCGACATGACTTGGTAGGGCGAGGTTCTAAGAAATGAACGTAATCTTGGACATGGACAGATCGTTTCTGCCGAAGGATGGTAACCTTTCAGGTAGTAATATCAAAACAAGCACTTGGGAGCTTGTAACAGATTGCACAGGTGGTAAATTGTATTCATGCTTTACAATGGCGTGTTTGTAAAGTTGGTTCGAGTCTGACCCGAACACAGGCTAATTCTGACTTGGTCTTTCCTGGTTTTCTCACTTCCTTGACGCAATGTTTTGAGTGTTATGTAATGTTTTAAATGAGGCCACGACCAATTCCGTATCCTTTCAGATTTATCATTCATTAATCATAAATAAAGTTTGTCCAGAATTTATGGTAGAAATCACATAACCGTATGTAATAATATTTTGGCATGGTGTTGTTATAGAATGTGATCAGTACGTACCGAAACACATGGTGACTAAGGTTAAGTAACTCAAAAGGCTGTTTTATGAAGACAGCAGGAAAGGGAATCAACTTTGAAACTTTTAGTAAAGTCTGGGACAATATTTGATTCTGTTATTTCGAATGTCTTTTAAGTATGGTGTTCGCCTTCCAGGCTAAGTGTTCTTGAGGCTCGAAGGTATTCCTAGATATTGTTGTTTGTGGTTAATGCTGATAAATGGTATATGCGGACGTGTGAAAGTAGTCTTTTTCAAGGCAGTCCTGTTATTCCATAATTTGCGTGAAGGAACCGAAGAAAACCAAGATGTTCGTGTGTTTTTTGTTTTCGAAACGTTGCGAATTATCTACACTGACGAAGTTTTTTTGTTGTTGTTGTTGATCTGGTTTGTGACGCCGTTAAGACTCGTTTGCATACGAACGTTTCGGATAAAAATACTTTATCCATCTTCAGGACGTCACGACCCAGAAGAACTTCATCATCCTCACCACCGCGAGAACTTAAAATATTAATACATATATTTCATGTACAGTGTGTTTTATGGCTTTGAAGTTTAACATCAAACTTTGTTGTGCCATTCTTGGGTTTCTTACACTAAACGTGTAGACATGGTAAAATAATTCGTTAATTTATTGAGTTGTCCGTGCAGAAGACTGTCCATCACCGGTAGGCATGGTGAATAAAAATACGAATGTAACTCAGACATTACTGTTACGGGATACTGCATGTAAAATTCGCTGATTTAGCAGAATGGAAAGTGCGTTGTTGATTTGATGTGCGATGTTATATGAGACGCCGTGGCGTGGGTGGTAGCAAACTGGTGGTACGTCGCTTACATTCTAACACTCCACGGCTTATGAATAACCTGGCTTCATGGCGTGGCTTAAAATCGCCTGTTTCTGTGCTTCAGACTCTATGAGCGCTGAAAATAACATTGGATGGAGATTTTCCTCAGTTTTTTTTCAAGGATAATACTGTGATAAATGTATTTTTGGAACATTTATTTATCGATTATTTTCAGTGCAACAGCTGTCATTCGTTATTGATTCTTTGTGTTCATATCGTTGTCTTATATGTTTAGAGCATGTCTGCTCTTCATCAGGAGCGATTTTTTTTTTGTGTGTGAAATACATTGCAAATTTACATTGTATCAAGCATTATCTGTTCGTTCTTTCTTCAGTCATAAATTCGTTAATTTAAATATTTATGAAATCCCTTTCTTTTATAGTTTAGACATCTAGGTTACAGATGCGGCTTAAATTGCCAGTTTGTTGTGTACATTAAAGCTGGCAACGTGTACACGTCATTGCCCTGTTTTGCTACGTGCAGTTCTTGAACTGTTCGTGTGTTCCTTAGGTATAGTCCTACGTGTCGCAGTTATGTATTTTATTTATGCTGTTGTTACTTTTGTGGTCCTTATCAGCATGTTTTAATATCCGGCATGAATTCTGTTTTCTGTAGTGAGCGTATGAAACTGTGAGCAGTTTCCATACGGTCATGCCGTCATTACATTCCGTGTAGTGTTTATGCATTTGAATTTTTCAGTGAGTTGTACTGGGCTAGTATCCAGCTGCAGTGTATGCGTGCTGTTCCCAGATTACGTAAGAAGTTTCTAACAGACCGTAGTTACACCATTCCGAATGTTAACTTCAAATTTTATCGATTTATTGTTTTAGTCTTGAGTGTGTATAATACTCGACCTTCAACACATTCCAATATACTTGACATATATTGAATGTATTCATTCAGCGTACCTAAATGATATTATTTGAATACTAACGTAGTATGGCTTTTTCAAATTAGAAGGGAATGATGAAATTTTTTTTGGTTTTGACGGTAATACAATTTATTTCAGAATTATCTTCGCGAATCACATTGAAAGTACAACATTTGTAAAAATTTCTGTATAAATTAAATGTTTTAATACGTTTATGCCGATTGAAGCCAGATTCAAGCCAACAAATCCGACCCAGACTCCGCCAGACACTGTCATAGGCGTCACAGTGGTATTGTTTGCATTTTTTGGTACCGGAGTCGCCACCGTCAGAACTTATTTTAAATTTTCCCCTCCTCATCGCATTATCGGCACACTCGTACATCCAGGCGTGACGGACATTGGCCTGTTTTCTAGTATCAGATTATGTTGGGCATTGCCCGCTGTCTGAGTTATATTTCACATTCATGACGTTTCGGGAAGGTGCTGTTTCACTGTCTTCATGTGACTGTTGTTGTGACAGGCTTATATTACTTGCATTGTTCTTGGTGCGGATCGAAACTAGGACAGCCTTAATTAACCCTTTGAAGCCGAAGCTTACATAAACAAATCTGAAAATTCAGTTCCGACCTCAAAGAGAACACAACACGTCTCCGTACAAACGGTAAGTTTGTTGATGCTGTTTAAGGAAGTAATTGCTGTTTATTCTGAAAATCGTACGAAACCCATAAATGCAATGAATGCAATTTTCCTTAATGTTAAAAGAGGTGGTATATATAGTTACCGGCGTGATTTGAAGCAAGAACAGAAACCAGGCGAGGAGGACGATGAGATAGAGGAAGACTTATCAGCTGCTTGGGAACTGATTCGTACGTAATTGGGCAACGTTTCGCGATAAAGAACTAGTGTCTCCTCTGCTTTTAATTAAAATGTTAATTACGCGATTACTTCTAGGAATGAGCGAATTTGTGTCATTATATAAATTTCGTGAAACTGGACGGAAAATTATAAGCTTCTGGTAGCCCCTACGGGGGCCGTTCAGTTTTTTACGTCACAGATTGTAAGCGAGATAAATGATTGCTCGTATCACTGTAGCTAAAAGTTCACGGGTCATAACGTTTCTACATGACGATTTTAATCGAGAAACGTGCACTGTAATAGCTCGACATAACTATGGAAACACGAAATGCAAGATTATTCTTGTAAATGAGCATCACATCGTCACGTCATGAAGACGTAGGGCTGTAGGGGAGTGGAGGTATAGCTCCACGCATTCTTAACCTCGACAATTGATGGGCTGCCAGCTCCAGCCGCTTTCTTCTTTGGGGTAGAACACGCGGCACAGAGATCGGTTGGTTAATGGTGATTCCTGGCCAAGGTTAATGAAATGTGTGAATCCACCTTGGACATCCTTTCGTGGCCTTGACAGAATGAAAAAACAAATGTAACCAGTGAATACAAAAGTGATAATTTGTTGTGGGTGAGGTTTCTTTGTGGCCATTACTGTAATTAGACCTTTGCTGTGCATGCGTAAATTGTCTAAGAAATTTTTTTTTTCGCACTATTGGAAATTAATGACCTTCGTAGAATTAGTGTGGGTTGATAGTGGTGTCACGAATTTTTCGTAATTGACCCAAATAGCATGATATCATACACGACGTCCAAGTTGGTACTCGCACGGCACGCCAGTAAAATCCTTCTTTTGCTACGTGTTGTCCCCGTGTAAGTTTCCCGCGTCATTACACGAAAATGCATTTGTAGGTCAGACGTTATTTTAAAATGATGAATTTTGCCCAACCTGTGTTAAGATTGCAGATTTAGGCCGGGAAATGTTACGTCCCATTTTAAAAACGTTTGTCTCATAACAGGGAACTCCGTTTCGGAGAAACAATTATCTATCTTCAGGGTAGAATTAAATATTAATGATCAAAACGTATGAATTGACGTTGTTTTTGGAGAATCGCATTTACGTAATGTAAAAATATATTACATAATTCATCTGTTCCACACTAAAAAAAACCGTCTTTATTATTTTAATGCTGAGTTATATATATTTACGATTGGTAGGACGTGTTTTGTTCTAGAAGACCATACTCTAGCTTCTCTCGACTAAAATTAAAATTTCGCAAAGCTTGAAAGGTACTGACACTATGCAGACATCTTTTGGGATATAAAATACGTACTTTAAAGGTGCATTTTAAAATGACAGGTTACATTGAGGCATGTAATGGATCCAATTTACAATTTTACGTTTTGTAGATACATGAGAATATTTAATATTTTTAATATTTTAATATTAACCTAATTCACAATATGACGCAAATATACTACCTTATGAGAATATTTGTTACACATTTATTTCCTCTGTCAAATGATTTCTATTCAGCATAAAAGAAACGTTTTTTAAAATTTTGTGATGGTATTTTAGCTGATTGAAATGCACGGATATAGTCGTGTATAGTGGATAGAGGAATGTGTTTCTGTAGTGCGTGTGTGTTGTGGAACCAAATGGTTGTTGAGCGACCACGAATATATTATTATTCTCGCTTTCCTCTTGCACAGACATTTCTCCATTGAAGCGTCAAATACCAATACATTATGTGACTACCTGCCTGTTCCATGCAGAAAGGTCAGCCGGATGACCTGCTTTCAGAGTGTGTTGTGCTGTACAATGACATTTTTCGAAATTATAGTTGATCAACTAAACATTGTACTGAGAATTACCAAGTTTAATACAAGTAAGAAATATTATAACATAAAAAACCTGAAGAATCTAAGCAGATCATGGGATTTGAAGTTCTGACGACGTTGAAGATGTCGGTATTGTTTTGCCCCCCCCCCTCCCCACCCAAATTTTGCGTCGACACGTGGACTTGCAGTTAGATAGCATCGATTCAAAGAATCTTACTTTTTGCGTTTCAAGGTCTGAAGATGGAGAAGGTAACAAAATATAAGCCCACTCGGTGTCAGAACCCAGAGATAGCATTTCTTCGAAACGCTGTGTCCACATTGTGTCACAACCCTGAAAAATAAGTCATCTTCACTTCCTCCAGAACCTGTGTCACGAGAGATGTTTCGTTGGCTTTGAGGGCCCGGGCTGAATTCCTAAACATTATTTAGACGATCGTCGGCCTCAGAGGTCTAAAAGCTAATATCGAAATTCCAAATTGCGCACGAACGCGGTAAGACCCTGCACAACTTTATCTCCTATTTCACTTTTTATCCCACATTTTCCTATTTAGAACTCCGCCGTTGTTACAGCGGGAACCAAATCGAGGATTCTGTTGGCCTCCGGTAAGAAAGATCTTTGAGTAAGAATAATATCAAAATGGACCTTGAGGAAAAGACGGTTTTGATGGTTGTAATCGTCCGGCCCATACGTGTACTGGTTGCGATGATGAACTATGTCTTTTATCCTACGAAGGCGTTTCCAGGAATCTTCAGCTTTGTTTTACCTGCATGGAAGTGTGAGCTCAAGGCACCTCCTACATGAACCCGGACAATTAGCACGGTGAAGTCGATGAGAAACGGTCATTAGGCAGGATGGAATGGACGCATTCATTAGTCACTCGGTCGAAGACTGACACTTAAACCACTGGTCCACGGGACGGAACGTAGAAGTCCGGAGACCGGCTATCCTGACAGGTATTTTGTGGTTTTATTCAGTCCTTCGAGCACAGTGTCTCAATTTAGTTTATTTAACCATAATACTCGACTCTATACAGTTTGAGACACTGACACACCCCCGCACAGTAGAAACAAGGCCTGTGCCTTTGGCCATGTTGACGCACGCCACTGTTATAATAATTCTCTCTGGTATACGATTGCAGGACGCAGAGAAATCCTTGAAACTGCTTTTGCCTGTTTTAGAGAACCTGGTGGGATTACGTCAGACCCTAAGTATGTTTTATTTCTCTACGCCCTCATAAAAGTTCTTGACGTCTTTTCCTCTGAAATGTTCCACCTTTCGCGTTCTTAGTCGCTGTGCAGAAAATGTTATAAGTACGTTCATGTTACTTGTACTCTTGCCTCAGGAATTTGAGGCTGTACGTGACGAGCCCTACTCAGCCATGTTTGTTGCGTAAACATGCATGAATTATTTATTTATAGTCCAAAAACACTTTCCTTTTGTAGGATACACGGCGTCGTATGGGTGGATGACAGTGAACAATGATGATAAATTCACAGAATGATGATAATTATTGTACTCTCATGACTATTGGAACCAAACCGTGCTTGCGGGTAGAAGGAAAGCTATACTACGTAATCCAAAGACATTGGTACTGACACAGCGAGCTACAAAACTATGCCGCTAGGAAGTAATGTTTTTTTTTATGGACATGCTACCGTATCTGTTACCCCTCATTCAGATCCCCTTGCAGCGAACAACTCTGAAACGTCGGTGAGCTTCTACCAGACTACACACAGTTCAATAACCCAGAAGACAGCCATCCTCACGGAAATTTCTTATTCCGGCCATCTTGTAGGATGTAACGAAGAGAATGGCTATTTTTGGTGTATAATTTAAAATATTTTATGAAAATGTGTCACTTGATTTCAGGTTTACGAATGAAGGACCTTTGAACACCACCACCACCACCACGTACGCAACGAATTTGGCGACACTTTCCATAGGTGGAAAGTGGGTTAACGATCAGGTAGCCGTCTTTGCAAAAATGACTCATACGTAGCTCGCCGTTCTTTGCTATCATAATTAAACACTTCCGCTAAGTGCAGGGACAGCTCGTGGGCCTCATTAGTTCGTACTTTTACTTTATAAGCGGCCAACTAGCCATTTGTGTATGTTCACACAGACGTAGTTATTAACTGTAGCCCGAAATTCATATAAATTATATTTTAGAATTCGCTCCGTACCTCAAAGAAAACACAAGACTTGACCATTACAAAGATTAGGTTCTCATTGCTGTTCACACAGACACAAAATCCACTGGAACTGGTTGTTAAAGCAGGCGGTACATATTGTTACCACTGGGATCCAAAGGTTTAATAACACTGACGGTGCATGTATCGATGGGGCATGGAGTAAACTGCACAATGACGAGCTTAAAAATCTGTACTCCTCCCCCAATATTGTCAGGGTGATTAAGTCGAGAAGAATGAGATGGGCTGGGCATGTAGCGCGCATGGATGGGACAAGAGGTGTGCACCGGGTATTGGTTGGGAAGCCTGAGGGGAAGAGACCGCTGGGGAGACCTAGACGTAGATGGGAGGATAATCTCAGGCGGGAGGAAGCCTGAGGGGAAGAGACCCCTGGGGAGACCTAGACGTAGATGGGAGGATAATCTCAGGCGGGATCTATGGGAGATAGGAGTTGAAGGAGATTGGATTTTGTTGGCCCAGGACAGGGTCCGGTGGAGGGCTTTGGTTAATTCGGTGATGAACCTTCGGGTTCGGAAAGCCATCTGGTTGGTTGGGTCCACTATTTGGGAAGCCTGAAGGGAAGAAACCGCTGGGGAGACCTAGACGTAGATGGGAGGATAATCTCAGGCGGGATCTATGGGAGATGGGAGTTGAAGGAGACTGGATTTTGTTGGCCGTGGACAGGGTCCGGTGGAGGGCTTTGGTTAATTCGGTGATGAACATTCGAGTTCGGTAAGCCATCTGGTTGGTTGGGTCCACTATTTGGGAAGCCTGAGGGGAAGAGACCGCTGGGGAGACCTAGACGTAGATGGGAGGATAATCTCAGGCGGGATCTATGGTAGATAGGAGTCGAAGGAGACTGGATTTTGTTGGAGGGCTTTGGTTAGTTCGGTGATGAACCTTCGGGTTCGGTAAGCCACCTAGTTAGTTAGTTAGACGGTTCATGTATAAAATCTTGATACTATGAACTCGTTTTATGTAATGTACCTGTAGAATTGAATTGGATTGAATTATGAATTTGTTGAACAAACATCAGTTGTCCCATGAGATTCATTGCACTTCTGTGAATATCGTGAGAGTGATGAGTCAAGGAGCAGGACATGTAGAATTAATGTAAGAGACGAGAGACGATAAAATTGGAAGTCTTTCTCTTGTATATATTGACGTGTTGACATACAACTGACATTTTAGAGATCCCAATTTAGAGACGTTTATTGCTTTTTGGACTAAGCAGTGGTACCTGCTTCTTCTCTCGCGTCTTGTTATGCCTTGCTCAGATTTATTTGTACAACGCTCTGTGATTGGCACCTTACCGAGCTCGCAAAGTTGGTACGTTCTTTCCACCAAATAGTTTTTCGTAAGACAGACATTAATGTTGTCGAATGTAAACCACGTAGGTAGATCCGAGAAACGACGGAAGGACCAATAGTGAAACGTGTACGTCATTTACGAAAGTAATTCATGACACAATGACTCCGTACTGCAGAAATTTTTTCTCGTATTGTTTGTCATTTTATTATTTGTCAATTATTACTGAAATCTTATCAAAAATGTTGCAAAGAATGAAGATATACGTTTTCTGGGTTGCTGTCCCGTGTTGTGTGGTAGAAGTTTCCCGACGTTTCGGAGGTGCTTGGCGATATTTTGGACAGAAAACATCTCTGAAACGTTGGTGTACAATTAGTCTACAGGGTGCAACAACCCAGAAGCCAGCCATTTTCATACATGTCGCCGTGCGAACATTAAATGTGACACTCATAATTATCTCGTTCATCAGCGAGTCATATGTCAACATTTAGCAAAGGTTGGATTTGCAGCAGGAAGTAGTTCAGACATTGAGGTCGAGATCCGACAGAGGTCTTCCTTGTTTTCTCCTGGGCAAGGCTGAGGCAGTAGGTTGTTATCTCTGGGTTCCATGCGATAAAAATGCTGGATACTTCCTGTATTGAGCGTGAGAGCTGCTTCATTGTGAGCAAATGGCATCCTGTTATCTTAAACTGCGTAGATTTCTGGGAATGTGAAACGCCTCCAAAATATTTTATAAATTTTCACTGTACTGCAACTGTGCGCAGTGTTTGCTGTAGATTTGTAGTTATAATCAGTGCGCCCTTTTCGACCAAAGTGTGATTTGAGGTTATCACTTCTGCGAATGATGGCTGCCTTCCGGCATGTTCACCCTGATGATGGAAGCAGCATCTTTGAAACGTCGGTCAGCCACACGGCGTAACATCCCAGAAAACATTTATTAAGGCTTTGACCGGGATGTTCTTTTGTTAAATCTTATGTGGTATCGCCTGATTCGACTTCTGATGGTTCAGTGAAGTGTTTTCTTCGCGGTACGGTCTGGATTCGTAAATATTATGAAGACGAGCTTCGGCTTCAAAGGGTTAACCAGCTGATTTTCGTAATGGTGAGGTGTAGTGTTTTCTTCGCGGTACGGACTGAATTCATAAATAATATTCAGACGATCTTCGGCTTCAAAGGGTTAAAGTTTATATGCCATCACTTGTCCATATTGTTTGTTGCGTAATTTTAACTGTACAGTAGTGGAGACAGTTGCGTAATTCTGTTTTTCTCACTGCTGTGTGCTGTTTAGACCAACCTTTATTGATTTGGTTTATAAGAAAATTCCGTTCGTAACTAGTGCCATCGAAACATCGCATAATAATGAACGTTCGTGGTGAATCACCACCATCTGCAAAAGTCAGTGGTACAATATCAGTTGGTGATTCAGATGAAACGGTGAATGACTCATTCTGCTAGTCTCTTACCCCAAAAGACACTCGGATACAAATGCACCCACCCTTAAAATATGATTGGCCCTTGAATCACTTCCTGTATTCTGGGTAATTGATTTTTTATAGCTAACATTTCATCAGAAAACAGTGTCAGAGGCTTCTTCACCGCTGATCCCTCGAATTTATTTTAACTGGAGGTTTCTTACATGTTAGTGTTTATGAATGATGTCATTCAAAATCTCAGGAAATGTGGTAGCAATTAATTTCCTTTACATTTCTGTTAAGTGTGTTTTCGTGCATAAATATTTCGTTCTCCTTCACATTTTATCACAACCAAATATAATTCTCGTCTTTTGTCTACGCAGAGTTCCGGATTTCAAAGACCAAAATCTCTTTAGCAGTTTTGATTTGTTAGGCCCCCCCCAAATGTTTCCTCAGATATCAGCATTGTAACTTCGGTGTAATGCTGTGCGTCGGATGTGTGCAAAGTGACGTCATCTAGTCCTTCGTCCGTGCTCTCTCGACACACCCCGGTCCAGGAAGTTGATACTTCCAAGATTCCGGAAATAGAGTCACGTGACGCAGAACTGCGAGTTGTAATTCGCATATCTCGATGCGGGAAAGCCAACTCGAGTGGCAGAATTCTCCAGATGTTTTAGTTGACTGCGTGAAGGTGTCTGGTACAAGCTGTTTCTTGCACGTTTTCATTGGCGTGTAAGACAATGCGAGGGTTTGTGCATTGACAAGCTGACGGCAAAGGAACTCTTCTATTCAATAGAGGAGGTTTGCGTAGCGTATGACATTTCTCGGGAGATACCTGGTCTGAATCTCTGCCACGGCACTGCGACTTTCTGGATGAGATTCTTTAGTGGTTTTTCAGAAGTTCTCTCGTCGAAAACTGACGTCCTAACCGCTCTCGTTAAATGGACGTTTAAGAAGTCAGCAGTTAAGAGTTAAAAAAAATTTTCCTTCAGTTCAGTAACTTTGTTGTAGATATTGCATTAAGCTGACTACAATTTCACACGGAAGACCTAATGCATCCGATGTCTGTCGAGCTGGAGGACTCCTCCACGTAGTTGCGCGGCAAGCGGGATTCCTCCCTCGCGTGGGGATTACCACAATGGCCAAGTATTTCTGGGATTCCCCTCTCAGTTTGGGCACGGAAGCCCATGTGGAGTTTGTTGCCTGATTTTGAAACAAATTTGTTTTATGGGTTCTCAAAGTTTTTTTAATCCTTTGTTATCTACTCGCGGGCTGCAGGTTGTGAATGTATTTAAACGTCGTGTGAATTTGTTTAAAAATGCGACTAAATGATACCTGGCATTGCAAAATGGGTTCACATATTGTTCGTTAATTTTCTTTAACAAAACTATTCATTAGTGACGTATTCATATTGAGCAGTCTTTCAGTTTAATGTTTAATTCCTCAGAGTGTTCACGAATGAGAGATCCTTCCTAGTTTATCATGTAGCTGTTATTCAGCTTAAAGAGTGACGCAATATTACCAAATGGTACGCGGGCTGCGGGCTGAGGCCACTGGTCGAAGTTAATGTAAAATAAATTGTTACTTCGCGCGGACTGTGACGTATTGCGTAATCTAATTTCTGTTCCAAGCCTCTAGGAAGCCATCCACAATGCCTTAAATGAGAAAGATTGAGTAATATCATACAATCACAGAGGTCCATTACATCTTGTCTGTCGTCCATTTCTTAGTAGTCATATATTGAATATAAATGACCCTATTGGTTGCTCTCTCTTCGCCAAGTTCGGTTCAGATGTACTCTCAACCACTCGTGGCTTCGCTGGTCGTCGAAATAGAAGGGGGCCCCTCTGGGTTAAAATCATTGAACTTACCGTGCGTGTCGAGTTATTTACACAATTTATTATCTTGTGTTTAAGATGATGGGTGTTAATTTACTTTGCTTGGTTAGAATTCGTACACGTTGTTCCAGTGTTTGCTCAGGATAAGGCCCGATGTCAGGCTGTTATTACCAGGGTTATGAACGTTCGGGCTTTTCTAGACTAGCTGTGCGACTGTCAGTTTCAGAACAAAGGGTGGGTTTGATGTTAACTGGCGGTGTATTGCGAAGGAAACATTTGCAAAATGGCGGTTTTCCGTGTTCAATTTTTGTAATAATTGAGACGTGATGAAGTTTTGGAATCCGAAAACGTTGCAGCTTCAGAAGAAAAGGGGGAGGGGAAACTTTATAGCTTGCAGCAGTTTCTAAGCGAAGTTTTGCAAAAATGAAATCCTTATGTTGTGAACGAGCAATTCTTTTTCGAGACCGACTATCGCGAAAGTCCACTCTCAGGTTTTATTAAGCCGTGTTTGTGCCAGGAACTGAACATTTCCAGTTTTCATAGGCTAATAAATGTTTGTTGATGCTGTACACGCGTGTCTACTTTTACTTTCGTTTGTGTAATCGGTTTGTTCTTTGATTTTCTGCAACACTTAACAAATTGTAGCAAGAATGCAGTGGCGTTGCTTGCCTAAAAATAGAGACATATTTTGGTATTTACGTTTGAGTAATAAAGTTTGTAAGATAGTGAACAACAGTGACTCATGCCAGCATGCGGTGCGAAAGGATTATAAACAGTCTTATCTGCAGTTTCAAGGCGTGTGATGTGTGTTCAAATAGTGAGATATTGAAGGAAACACTTTTGTGCGAGTTTTGTTTGGAACACGTCTGTCTGATAATCCAAATCAGTAAATGGGCTTCGAATACATATTTGTAAAAGGTACATATTTATAAGTCCTTAGGATAATTTGTGGTTTCGTATCAGGCCATTCCATGTGTAACAACAACACAGTTTGATTTCGTAAGGGCTCTGTGAAAAATTTGAATAAGCTAGCGTATCATAATTACAAGAGCTGCCATCTGTGTTTGTCTACGTAAAACAGTTCACGCTTTCATTGTTGCTTACGCGCTGGTTAACTAGACTCGAACCTCGCCGAAAACGTTCGGGTAACGTATCGAAGTTTGCTTTTACGCTGTTCTGTAGTTGCATGTTCTTCAGTGAAGGAAGTACAGACTCGAAAGTGATAAAGGAAGAAATGGGAAGTACGAGAGAGGAACAAAAGGGAATGAAGGAAGGGGATAAAGAGAGAGTAACTGCACCTTCAGTGACCAGTTCAGCTGACAGGGCGTTTTGTCAGTTTTAGTTATGTGCTTAGTGGTCGTAATATAAGTGTGAGCGAGGCTCCATTAAGGGCAGTAAGGTACACGAAACGTTATTTATGTTTGTGTGCTTGAATGAAACATAATTCAATGGTCTGAATACGTTTTCTTGTAATTACTAACAGAGATCCATATCTGTGTTATTACGTCCAGGACAGACGCCTAATTTATTTATCTTGATGGTCGGTGCTGTGAACTTGGTATTAAATTTTAGGGGTTCCGTAAAAGGCGGGGAATTTCTTGACTAGATGAGAGTACTATTTGGTATTTTTATATTGGCAGTTCTTGTGGTTTTTCTACTATAAAAATTTCTGATTCCCCGTTGTCGTCAACCAATTTGTCGTCAAAAAATGACGTCATCAAACAATGTTACGTTATATTTGTTTACTCGGCATTGTTGTACCAACACAACAATGCCGAGTAAACAAATGACTTGAGTAAGACACTAAACTAACCCCCCCCCCCCCGAAGGGGGGGTTAGTTTAGTGTCTTACTCAAGATTTTAAAACGCAACCAACTCCCCCGAAGGGGGGCTGATTGCGTTTTAAAAAGTGGTCAAGTGTTTAACCCCCCGTTCGGGGGGGTTGGTTTAGTTTCTTACTCAAGATTTTAAAACGCAACCCCCCCCCCCCCCCCGAAGGGGGGATTGGTTGCGTTTTAAAAACTGTAGATTAGTTTCTTACTCAATATTTTAAAACACAACCAACTCCCCCGAAGGGTGGTTGGTAGCGTTTTAAAAACTTGACCAACCCCCCGGGGAGCTCCGAAAGGAGCGTTCTGCTCTAGTATTTAAAAAGAATTCGACTAAACTTTGCGAGATGATGTTAATACAACAATGACTCACACCGTGACACTTTTCAAAGAAAATTCGTGATTGTGTATTATTGGAAGCTCGACTGTTGGTTATCGAGTGTGGAGGTGTGTTAGTTTGTGGTCTATAACTTTGTGAGTGATACGGATTTTAATATTCCAGAAGTTACCTCGTTAACAGGGCTTATTTGCTTTCGCTGTGTGTAAAACATTGCAGTTCGACACATTCAAACCACGTACGTTTATTCTCGAAATCCGAAAATTCTGTCATAAAACGTTTCCTAAAAGAATACACATTGTAGGTTAGGTAATCCATTACTTGTTTTCAGGTATCGTAAACATCTTTGTTTTGGGGGTGATTGTTAAACACTGGCAATGCATTGTTAATAAAATGTTCGTTCGAATTGTTACTATGAAAGAAACATTTGAATTATACGATTCCTTGCCGCCTTTACTACAAATTTAGATTTGATCTGATGCTTCGCGAAGTAAACAAGTGTTAATTTTATATCTGTATTATTCACATTGTTTCATTTCGCTTTCTTTATAATTTAATTCTGTCTCGTATAAGAACTGTGTAAACTGATCTGAACCTCCAGACTGATAAGTGTGTTTGTTTCTATAATTTGGCCTTGCAACACTGTTTATTCCTGTATTAGAATAATTGACTTCTATTAACATTCGTATCCTTTTAAAACAAAGCACATCCAGCTACACAATAGATTGATTACACGTCTGTTATGGAACCGGATGGTTCATTACCATTTTCACAAGACTGTTGACTCGCTGTGTTCAAAATATTCTCTTCTCAAACAGATTCAGTCTGTGCCTTCCCTTTGTGTGTGATCAAGCTGTTGTATATACAAAACAACAATTTGAATTATAGTTTTATGTATTAACCCTTATCTTCTTAACAATATTTAATACGCAAGGTTACAAAACGACTTTTAAGTGTGTTATTGTAATGACCAGAAGGATCGATATCCTTATGTAAATGAATCAATGTCTTATGTGTCATCACTTGGAGTGATTACGTAATGGATTGGTATTTTCTTGTTGCGGTCTGTGAGGGACACCTTGAGACCCCGTACTATACAAGAATAGGTCTGATGTAGAATGAATGTCTTGCGTCTTTGGTGGATGTAATTTCTGTGTATCTCCTGTTTCAATCTTAGGAGCTGCGTAGTTTATCACATCTGGTAGACAGCAAAAGTCGTTTCGCCGCGTTTTAAATAAATTGTGTTGCCCATTAGCTTCGTCATGTCTGTCCGTCCGGATGTGATGTCTGTAGAACCCCTGAACTACAAGTTTATTTCATCATCATCATCTCCCCCCCCCCCCCCCAAATAACTTTTGAACCAGTTGAACATCATGCTGCTAGAAGATACCCCAGATTTGTTTTCTAATTATTTTTTTTCCCGTGTATCTCGTAAATTGACTACGTTTATTGAACGCAATTTTCAGTCGGTGTTTACGCTTTCTTGAAACCTGACAAATTTTATCGTAACATATTTGGTCTTATTGTAAGTCCCCTATAATTCTTTGAAGCCGTAGCTCGTCTAAATACTATTTAATAAATCAGTCCGTACCGCGAAGAAAACACTACACTTCACCATTACGTAATACAACTGGTTGACGCTGTTTAAGGAAATAATCCCTAAGATGGTAAAGTTGCGTCATATTGTGATATAATAAGTATATATTAAATCTTGTCCGTCTAATCACAATAATTCTTATTAAATATTAAAATATTACAATAATTAACATTTTAACATTTAAAATATCTAAAATATTAAATGATGTTCTTTATCGAAATATTCAGATTTTTTTGTCGAAATTTAAGTAATTTCTGGTGCCACGTAAAATACGATAGACCTATCATTGCAACTCCTTTCTTCGTGTTAAGGGTGTTGCATATCGGCAGTATTTTCAGTCTCTCGAAGACGATAATGTTTTATGTTTTGACGACATGACAGATGTGTCTTTTGTCCCATGGAAGATATGAATTATTAAATGTTTCGTCTTTTGTCCTTGGTAATCCTGGGAAACCATCAACTGGTGTACTAGTTTGTGTATGGCGGAGGTCCCAGACGGTTCGTCAGTGCGAAATAATTGATTACGCAACCAGTAAGTACTTCGGTCCGAAGTTATTTGGACGTTTTATTTCTTCCGACTTTCCATGTCAGAGGGTTAATATGTTGGCCATGACCTCGTGCTGAGTAGGTACTTTGCTCCGTGTCATTTAAAAGTTGGATTTTTTTTTATTTAGTGTTCTGTCTGACGACTGGTCCATATGAACAGGATCCTTCGATCCTTTTCTCGGACTGGGACCTGTTCATATACGTTCTTGGCAGATGATCCAGAAGTGGTTTGCCATTGCCTTCTTCTGTGTGTGACTGGAGTAATTGTTGGGATGCCACGGAGGAAAACTCCGTGTTGCCTAGACCACGGCCTTGCCCAACACAAGTTATAAATTCGGGCACCGCCGGGAATCGAACCCGAGACCCCAGGATTACAAGCGTTCTAACCGCTAGACCAGTTCTGTTGTTACAAGAAAATCGAGGGAGACATGAAATGGAACAGTGCGTCTGTTTTATGGACCTCTGTTTTGAGAAATTAATTCGTAGATACAGATCTAGCCTGTAGTTCCCTCTGGAATACTTGAGCTATAAATTGGGTTCGAATAATATTGTACGGTCAGTGATTACCAAAGCCCAATTATAATTATGACATTTGTTGGAATAACAGAAACCCATGAGACTTTTTATGACAACTTCTTTTCTGTTATATAGAATTTAAAATAGGTGTAATTGATTTCTGTAGTGTGCAGTTTGAACGGAAGCCACTTGAATAAGATGTATGGTTTGTGGTGGTTATATTATTATAGACGAACAGTGTAATTTCATAATCTAGACGCATACTGTACCACAGATGTATTTAAGTTCAAGAAATACTAACTTATTGCAGAGACTTGATTGCTTAAAGTGTTTTTGACGTAATTACGTCTATATTTTTGGGTCAGTATCATTCGGCAAAACGTGAAAGGAAAAAGTGTAACTGCATTGTTATGTTACCTTGGAAACGTCAATTGTTTACTCTACAATTTTGTTACCTGGGAAACGTCATCTGTTTACTCGGCATTGTTGTTACCTATAAAACATTACATTACCTTACATTACATTCATCTACCACAGACCCATCTTAAGCGTAACTAATTCAAGTTAAATAAGCAATGTCTTAATCAAACTTATCTCAATTGTAAAGCATGTATAAAGGAAATATTTAGAATAAAGCCAATATGTAAACTTCCTTTCCGTATAGACGTATTTACGTCAAATTCTCCGGAACCGTGGTTCCACTGTAACCTTTTTATTATTTTTCTGTAATAACTTTTGAAGTAATGGGCTGGTGAGATTTCAGGCTCTCGCGGTTCGACGTCTCAAGGGGAAGTCGTCTTTAATGGGTGGATTTTCATGAAACTTCATATAAACATCACACCATTGGATGTCACTTTTTGCCTTTGTACTTTTTAATTCTCCGTCATCGATGCTAGCAAGAAATTTTAATTTTTAGGTGGAGAAACACCAGATCTTTATAATGCATGTCCCTCAAAATTGTAGGGTAATTGTCTCAAAAAGTACGCTACTGTTTAAGACCATTTTTGTTTGCTGTAGGGTTTGATTCCCGCCGTTAAAATTTGGAAACGTAGTTACCGTATGAAATGTTGAGGTTATTTTTGTAAGCTTCGGTATGATGGAAATTGTAGTAATTGAATTTCATAAACGGGCGAATTTATTAACATGCAATGTCTGATATCCAGGTGAAACCGCGCTTATTAATTCTATTCACTTTTTTTGTGTTCTTGCCCAACGATTGTATGCTTTTTTAGTCTGAATGTAGCCTGCCTACTTGATCGGATTTTCGGCCGAGGTCGTTCTTTATTAGCCCCCCCTTTCCTACGAACAACAGGAGAAAAATGCTTTGAAGTTTACCACAACAGCATCATCTGTCTACCCGTTGCAACCCGCCGTTCGTAATTGTCACATCTCTCATTCGCGCTACGTAAATCTGAGCATGTCTACAAATTCGTAAAATGGCAGTGGAATAAATGATATCTGTTTCTGAGTGTGCGTCACCGTCTCTTAACCCTGATTATGGTGATGATGATATGATAATGGTAATAATAGCCTCTGATGTCATCAGAAATCTTACTCTTTTATTATTCTTAATTCCCATTTTGTGTGTGCTTTAAACCAGTGGTATTCAACCTTTTTTTGTTCGTGTACCCCCAGATATAATTTCTCTTCAACTTTGTACCCCCAAAGTTGTTGGTGTATAATTCAAGTTATACGTAGTATATAATCTACATCTAAAATAAATTAAATAAATTACGTTACTGATTATTCAGTGTTTATCATAAAATAATATTTTTTTTTAAATTTCACGTACCCCCTAAGATGTCTTCGCGTACCCCCAGATATAATTTCTCTTCAACTTTGTACCCCCAAAGTTGTTGGTGTATAATTCAAGTTATACGTAGTATATAATCTACATCTAAAATAAATTAAATAAATTACGTTACTGATTATTCAGTGTTTATCATAAAATAATATTTTTTTTAAAATTTCACGTACCCCCTAAGATGTCTTCGCGTACCCCCAGATATAATTTCTCTTCAACTTTGTACCCCCAAAGTTGTTGGTGTATAATTCAAGTTATACGTAGTATATATTCTACATCTAAAATAAATTAAATAAATTACATTACTGATTATTCAGTGTTTATCATAAAATAATATATATATATTTTTGAAATTTCACGTACCCCCTAAGATGTCTTCGCGTACCCCCGGTGGTACGTGTACCCCAGGTTGAATACCACTGCTTTAAGAAATGTCAGGTTTACGCATGAAATTTTTAACGGTAGCATAGCGAAATGTTTCGTTGTGAAACCCCGAAGAAATCTGATACGAAGACTTGACGTGCTGTTCAGAATTTAGCATCTGAGTTTATTTTGTTTACGTATAACTCACGTGAAATTTGCATGAGGAACACGAAATTATATGCGTGATGTTTCCTGATTACGGTCTGAGAGTTCGTTCTCTGCGCGGTTTGTCAGAATCTGTATGACGTGTCCGGAATACTTAGGTCGCAATTTCTTAGACTGGTTGAGAGTAAGAACTCAGCAGGAGTACATCACGTATGTGAACTGAGCAACTGGTCGTAATTGAGAAGGCAAGTACCAAGTTGTTCTTTGCAGATAATAAAACTAAAAATAGTCACCACAGTGTTTGATAGACCTCTACATCATTACGACCCGAGCTCTCTCTTTGTGACTTGTAACTTTAAAAGGCTAAACGTGTTATTTGTGCAGAGTTAACATTATGAACGTGTAATGGAAGAATCGTGTAAGTTTGCTGAACGGATTTTGATTAAATTTGGTATTAGGAGTTCTACACTAAAAGTTGTGAAGTGAGTTTGAATTTGGATAGTGCTGTTTAAATATAAACCTGTATAGTGAACCAAAGCCGCGGTGGTCTAGCGGTTAGAACGCTGGCCTTGTAATCCTGGGGGGTCTCGGGTTCGATTCCCGGCGGTGCCCGAATTTATAACTTGTGTTGGGCAAGGCCGTGGTCTAGGCAACACGGAGTTTTCCTCCGTGGCATCCCAACAATTACTCCATTCACACACAGAAGAAGGCAATGGCAAACCACTTCTGGATCATCTGCCAAGAACGTATATGAACAGGTCCCAGTCCGAGAAAAGGATGGAAGGATCCTGTTCATATGGACCTGTCGTCAGACAGAACACTAATTAAAATTAATTAAATTAAATAGTGAACCAGCGCAAATCGAACTTTATATATCGGTTTTGTAAATAAAGTAAATTGTCGCACGAGAAGTTGTGCTTGGCACAAAGTATAAATGTCATTAACATGTACTAGGTTTTCTGTGTCGTGAGTATTTCTAGCTTTCGGTAATGTTAATAGTTCTTTGACAATAAATTTTTGTCTGGAATTCAATTTATTTATTTCCTTCTTTGGCAAATGAGAAATTCTCCGAATTGAGCAGAACGAATACTTGCCTTCGCTGTGCACATAAATGTGCGTTACGTGCATCTCCCCCCCCCCAAAAAAAAAATCATTGAAATAGGGGTGTGTAAACAGCGACGAATCGAGCTGATTGTAACGTCTTGAATATTTTTAACCATATTCTAGGTAGTTTTTCTATCGACTGGTGTGGATGTGAAGTTCCAAGTAAGCCGTATTTGCTTTCTGTATAATTTTTAATGTGTAAAGTTATTTTGTGCTCGCCCTGTATTCATTTGGTGCCCTACAATTTTAATTATGGGCATGTGAATTGCCCAGCTTTGCTTCCAATTGTCACTCGGTGTTCGCCGTGAGGTGGCAGGCGCCCGGCCTCACGAGACGAGGTAGTGCACGGATTTCGCCGATGAGTGGCCTACATATTGACGTTTATGACCTTTAGTGCTATGCACGTATATAGTCTGTCGCTATGGGAACACGGGATACCGCGTTGAGAAACAGCATCGAAATCTCGTCGTTTGTTCGAGGTTAGGGCAAGATGCAAGGCGAGAGAACTAGTATTTTTGTTCGGTGAAAGTTATTGCCTCGCCCTATTAAACTGCGAGAATCATCTTGCAGATTAACTTCTGTAGGCCGCAGTTCAGTAATTTCCTTGTTATGCTTGTGATTAGCAAGTCAGTTGTCGATATAAATTTATTAGTAACTTGGGGGGTAAATATTGGACTTCTCTGCCTTATCTTTTAGTTCTTCAACCGAAGAGCTCGGCTCGGGGGTGAGTTCCCGAGGTATCCAGTTCGAATATTTGCCGGACTGTCTAGCGTTGACCCTTTGAAGCCCAGACTCCCGCGAGACGCAACTCCGCCACACCCCACCACAGCCTCCCCGAAAGTCTGGCTTGCATTTCTTATTGCCAACGCCAACATTTAGTCTCAATTTCTTCCGCTTTGCATGAACGGCGCACCTGTACAGTCAAGAGTGACGGACATCGGCTGTTATATTAGGAGTAAATTTGATTTATTTGTACTGAAACACGTTCATACCTTTTTTTGTCATGTTATAACGAGTTACAGCTATGATCCGATGTTTTGACGAAAATGTGGCTTGTAATATTTTTGCTGTGTGCCAACGTTTAGGAGAGGAACGTACTGCCTCCATCTTCATGACACTTGACCTCCGTCAGAAATGAGTTTTACTTGTTTGTTCTTTGTTGCAGCTGAGTTGTGATCGCTAATTGTGGTCACATGGCCGTCCACTGGCAATCACCTTCCCCGCCGCCGCCACCTCCGCGACCTCCCTGCTCCCGTCTCCTGCCGCCTCCGTCATCGCCCCCAGACACGCGCAGACCAGCATCAGTAGCGCCATGGCAAAGAGCTCCCGACACAAGGCACACCCACAAGGTACGTTGAGTCCGCTTGTCGTCGTTCACTTCGCCGTACCCAGTGACCAGAAACGCAAGCAACTAGATTCGGGAAGGTACCACCACCCTCGTGTAAAAATCTGCTTCATTCGTGTCCCATTTGACTAAGTAGTCTTCGTTATTACAGTAAACTTTCGTCCAACGCGGGTGACGCGTTCCACCAAAGCGGCGAATCCACGTTGGACGAAAAGGGAACGCTATCTTGCTAAGTCAAAGGAAATAAAATACACGTCCTTAAATTTTATACAATTATATTTATTTTTAAAAACTTCGTATTATTATAGAGATCATCGGAAAGTTAAGCATTAAAACAGGCTTTAAAATAATAGTATTTTTCATATGGTGCTACAGGGTGTTTGGCAGACCGCGTATAATAGAATTTTTGAGTTAAAGGAGGGTTCACTGTATTCGGAATGCCTCGGTAGTTTCCGGAATGCCTCGGTGGTTTCCGGAATGCCTCGGTGGTTTCCGGACAGCGTGTTTTGTTCACAGTTCTGTGGAGCGAAATAGGTACCTTTATTCTGCACTGTAGAAAAATTTTCTGCTGAAAATCATGATGTTCGCATCCAAGTCATTGGCTGGAATTTCGTATGTATGCATGCCAAGGACGCGAGACGTGGAATGCGAAGTGTTTCACCACGTCTGAATAGCACGACTGAGCGCCTTGCAAGTTCATCAGCGGAACACTTAATGCACGTTAACTTTGGTGCTTAAGTATCTTCATTGCTTAGAGTAAACGCAAAAAGACTGTCCGAAGTTTCACTCCCAAATCTACACTCAGCGAATGTTGGAATTTAATATTAAGGATTTTGCACTAAAATATATTCTTATAATTTAGGAACTTCTTTGTATGAAACTCGACTTTGACGTAAATTAATTTCTCAAAAGTGCGTCTCACAAAAATACTGCGTAATGTAAATCAGTTTATGTCACGTGATGTCTGTCCAGTTGATGCCCGATGTACACATTGCGTAGGCGAAGGGCAGAAGTTAATTTTGGACGGGGGTACATGTCACGTGGCAAAGAAATTTTTAACTTTATTCGTAGAATTCACGCTTTATCTCAGATACTTCTGGACGGATTTCGATTAAAACTCTGTGTTTATTTGCAGCGGGGGGGGGGGGACGACCTTTTTCGATTAATTTAGTTTGGTTCGTATATCTATCAAATATGACGCACAGTGATGCTAACTTCTTAATACATGGTCTCTGCTCGAAATACCCTCTTTTTATGGTATCCTAAGGTTTATTGACGTGTTCAGAGGAACTCGTCGATGGACCTTATTTTGAGCGCGTTGAGTTCAGTCACTTTGTTGTGTAACATAAAATGCGTGTATAAATTTCTTCAAAAACTTTTTAACAATCTTATTGGGTTACATTTCTTCCACTCCTTGAGATATCAGGTTCATTATTAAGATGGCCGTCTTCGCCCTGATGATGGAGGCAAGATACTCCTTCGAAACGTCGTTTGATATCTATCAGACTAAACGACTCAGCAACTCGGAAGGCAGCCATCTTCATACTTCTGACTGTTGCTTCAAGATGGGTGGCATATGAAGTCGGAAGATGACGTATTTGCGATCGCATTGAGTCTTGTGTCTTTTGAATTAAGGAAAGTGCTTTGTCGTACGAAACAAAGAACGGGCTTATGCTCGTTTTGTTCGACGTTTGACATTTTGACGACCACAAGAGGAAAATTAATATGATACCGTCAGGTTGACATTCAGAAACGACCTTTAAGTACTTTTGTAAATGGACATGAGTTATAAATTACCGTCAGTGGCCTCGTGGTGTTTTAATATTTACATATAAACTCTAGGAGTGATTAAGAACTTATTTCAGTGATGGATTTAGACTGGACTCTGTTGCTACTGTTATTAATTATTGCCAACACATTACAGCACCAAATGAAAATTAATTTAAAAGCATAAACGTAAAACTAAATTAAATTAATAGTGGTAGTGCCTCATTAACATATAAACAAACCACTTATTAGCTTGTGATACGCGTTTCGGCTGCAAAGGCCGATTTTTAGTGTTAATGTTTAATGATTATTTATTTATTTTATCATGCCACGGTGAATTGCAAGTTTTATTGAATTATTTTTTGTTTGAAGTTAGCTTACTGACAACACTCGCCCTCACGGTGGAGGCAGTGAGCACCTCCGAAACGTCGGTCAGTTTCTAAGAAACTACACGATGCAACATCCCAGAAGACAGCCATCTTCCTTAAATCACACGTGAACAGGAATTGGCTTTAACTCATTGAATGTCACTGGGTTTCATTTTTAAATACTGAGACATATTTTTATCTGAGAGTTTGGTGTATGTTTAATGTAATTTCATGGTGTAATTTTGATGGTAATAGTTGTGTAATGTTTAACATATTTTGTGTTCAGAACGAGCTGTTAGTTTTTTTTTTAAAAAAAGGCTGGCCCCCTTCGACTTCGACTCCACAAAACCTTGTTGTGTGATGCAAATACTCCACTTCGCAGGGGCGCCATCTGTTGCTTTGGGCCTTATGTTATTGATGACTTGTGTGTCGCTGAATGTTCATGGTACCTGCTGCTTCTATAAATTATATAAGCATCATTTGCCCCTCTCACATTAACGTTGGTCGGTGTTGTCATCGGAGGATTAAGCCATTAGCCGTGTTCCTGTGTCAACACCCATTAATCTGCCTTCTTCGAATACATCTTCTCTCGCCAGTCCTCTAGTTTGTTGTATGTTTTGGAATCGACTGTAGTTCCTGCTGTTTTGTGTGTGTACTCGCTCATTTTTTTCCAACTCAGAATTTTGTTTTTTTCTAGTTTCAACCAATAAATTGTTTTCATTTATAATCTTTCTGCCCGTGAGTCGATGGAAAAAGGTGAATGTGGCCCAGGGTATGGTAAAGTTTGTGAACCCCTATCTTGAACGGTGAGGAATTGGAACAGAAACTTGTTCTGAAGAAAGACGACGGCAGTGAAGTGGAACCTTACCACCGTGTTTTTTACCTTCAAGATCGTCCCGACTGGGACAGCACTTTCGTAGTCGAGAGAGATGCTGCTAACAGCATCTATCGATACAGTAAAATAAACTATTGAGGCAGTCAATCCTAGGCGGAATCTTTAACCCTTTTAAGACCCAGTGGTAACTATATGTACCACCTGCTTCACACAGTTAATAACTCTGCGTTTTGTATGTATGGGTTTCGGATTGTTTTCAGTGTAAACAGCGATTATTTCCTTAAACAGCGTCAACCAGTTGTATTACGTAATGGTGAAGTGTAGTGTTTTCTTCGCGGTACGGACTGATTTATTAAATAATATTTAGACGAGCGTCGGATTCAAAGGGTTAAGCAGCTATCACACAGCCAGAACGATCATTGACGTATTAACAATGTGAGCTACTGACAGCGTCGTTAAATAAATTACGCACGAATAAACAAACCACCGTCTTATGTAGCAACAGGCCTGTAGGATAGGTGGGCAATTTTTAAACTCTTTTGAAGTACAGAGTTAATAAACATTATATTTAAGAATTCAGTCCGTACCACAACGCGTCTCCATTGCAAGGATCACTTGGTTTATGCTATTTAGGGACATAATAGAGGTTTATTATGAGAAACACATCGGTATACTTCGTGGGCAGAATTCAGAGTTACTGAATGATAAAACAGATGACATCTAGTGACCGCTCAGCTACGTTGTTAGTAAAGGGGCTTTCAGTATCAATATTGTGTCCAATTCGTACTTTGTCACACCTGTCTTAACAGTATCATCTGGTTCCGTTTTTAAGTTGGTATTACTTGTGTTTCGCGGGAGAAATCCCTCGTACTGCGCAACTGTTCGTTGCGACCTCTCTCGATAAAACGTCGGAACTAGCTACGTCGGCAAAGGAGTTGTCTTTTTTTCCTCGCGGTGCGTGCGTCCATCCCACCTTCAGTGCGTCAGTCTGTAGGAATCGTCGGTGCTAAAATAGCGTTTATAGTTGGGATCTTGCCGGCTGCATGTGTAGAAAAGTATGCCGTCCGGTGTGTGAGATGCTTAGTTCGCGGTAAAGTTTTTAAAAGAACACAGTGACTTCAGCAATAGCTGATAATTTGTATGAACGGGCGAATAGAAATATCTGTAAGCGTATATTAAAACGTTTAATATCAGCGTACGTGTTATATACCTTTTCTCGTTGGTCTGAAGTACGTTGTTATAATGCTGTGTGTGTGTGTGCAGCGTTCTGCAGGTGTAAGGAGTGGTTTCAGTGTCCTGTGCAAAATGGATAATGGTTTCTTTAATTTGCGCCGCTGTGAGTGAGATTGTGAGGTTCGGCATATCCACTCCTTCAACCGGATCCCACTAGTATTGATTATGCTTCTACGTGCTTTTAACGGCTCGTATACGTTGCATTACCACTTGCTATTGTTTGATTTGCCGTAGGAATGCAATGTGTAATGATATTGGCCTATACTGAGCCATCCCTAACATACTAAAGCATATAGGCGTGACTTTTATAATGATTCTTACACCCTACAGATCACGCATGAGGTGTTATCTTTTTCAAGATCAATAAGTGTTTTTGAAAGGGTTGTGTTCTTAAGGAAAATAAGAGCTTGATGGTGTGTGGAGAAATTATTTTTTTTTTGTAACTGGCAGGAGGTTGCTGCAGTATGCATGAATTTTGTAATGTGACCATATAAATAATGATAGGTTCTCTTTAATTGGTAATGCTAGAATTATATTCAGAACTGATTCCAACAATGTGCAGTAAAATCAAAACCTGTCGTACTTTGACGAGTTTGGTTCCAATTGTTTACGTTTGAAGTCATCTTTAGACCACGTACAATGGCAACATTTTGATCATAAGTATTTTATCACCGATTAAAGACAATATTTATCACTTGAACCCTTTAGAACAACCTCTAAGACCTATATAACTGTTTTCTGTTTACATTTGTGGTGTTATTAAGATCAATATTGGACAGTGCACCGTGTAGGAAGGAACCTAGATAATTACTCAGAAAATTGTACGTTTTATTTGGTGCCTAGACTTTGGGTGATATTCCCGGTAAACTGTATCATTCTGTGAACTACTTTACTTGAAGGATACGTGTGAGTACAAATAACTTCACTGTGGCGAGTGAAGAATGCCTATTATTGGAATCCGTAATAGAGGTCAAGTATGTTTAACAGTCTTCTTATGTGTTACGTCACTCCAGCGTAGGAACTGTCATATAGCATGTCTGTAAATCACATCTGACAAGATGCGGTCGTGATGATGTTTTTTCCTGCTTGTTTTAAATTTTAATTCCGAATTTCCAAATACTCATTTTCAATAGGCGTCATTGTATATGAGGAAAATTGGCCACAGAAATTGTGACCTCATTACAAGACCGGTCGCTGTTCTGCCAGCCTTGTGACGTGTCATGGCAGCAATTTGTGTTTGTTACGTGCAGGCGTAAAACAAGATTTTATTTTGGAGATACTTTATTGTTTGATTACACGATGTTCAAAAAAATAGTACACAGTGCGTCACAGTGAACGAAACTTCCCATCAAATCTGAAGTGATATAATTTATATCAACCGTAACTACGTCAGCGAGTGCCATGTTTTCTTAGCAGTCATGAAAATATGTATATGACGATGACTCTGATAGATTTAGACGCTCTATGCAAAAAGCACGGCAGACGACGATGTGGCCAATTCTGTCCATCTGTTCACAAGTTGAGGCAGCTGCCAGCTTTCACTTCCCGTGAACAGTCATGAAACGATTATATTCAAAGGTATTTAGAGACAAACAGACGAGATAGTTGAGCTTCGTTTCGTAATTCGGTCCAGTACGTTCTCCATCATGCAGCATTAACGGATATTTAATATGGATTTTTTTTTATCTTAGATGTGAATTTGTAGTCGGAAATCTTTCTTCGAAGATAACGTCGTAGTATTTGGCCAAGTTGTGTGTGTGTTCTCGTTGAGCGATTTGTAGTGCAGGTTGCATCCATGTCCGCTCTCCTAAGGGACGAGTGAAGTGTCCTATTAGAAATGAAGAAAGTGGAAGATTCTTTGGAGCTGGAAGTGTTTGAAATCAAGGATAGTAACGGTGGAATCGAAATGCCGGAAGTTCCAGACTTAGGGGAAGACGACGATGATGACGACGAAATGGGCGGGGCATGTGCCCGCGGTCGTAAAAGGAGAAAGAAGAAACGTCGAAAATGTAAAAGGAGCCCTTCTGTGACAGCTGCAGTGACCCTGGCAGAACCAGAATGTGACGATGTCGACGGCGACCATATGCAAGACCCGGAAGGACCCGGTGATGGCCGTGGCTCAAGAAGAACGTCGGAGAGCACTCCCGGAAGTCGCAGGCCTACAAGTCTACGCGAATCTCTTTTTTCCGTTCTCGGCAAACTTGTGGTTTGGCGTCGAGGAACCGCGAGGTACAGGAACGGCTGTAATGGCGGCAGCGCTCAGAATATGGACTACCTCAGAGGCTTTGTTTCGACCGGTGAGTAGACTTCTTCAAAAAGTGTGTTTCGGTTTATGTAATGTCGCCGAATAGGGGGCATTGCTTATTAGTAAGGAAATGGCTGCAATGCATTTGTTTCAGGATAAAAAAAGACTTGTTTGTAATTGGAATAAATCTTGGATCTGATTAATTCCGTCTGTCACGTGTGTTTGTATGCACTTGGAAATACTCTGATGACGCACGTGAGGAAGATTGCTGGTCTAAACTGGGCTTCTGTCTGCCAGTTTGCTTGATTTATCCGTAGGGAGACGTAGTTAATTCGTCGTTATTAAATCTGTTTTTTTTTGGAGACACGCATGCGTAGAAGTGACTGGTGCGTTAACCGCTTCTTGAATTTGAACGTGTGTGGCCTGTTTTGTAAGGTAAAACGTGAAGTCCTTGACAAAGCCCAGAAACATACAGACTTAAGGGGGAGTGGAGGAAGGTCTATACCTCCACGCATTCTTAATATCGGTTGGACGTCTCGGCCGCTTTATCCCCGATGTTGGATAGGAAGCTGGGCGTGCCTCAGTTGGTTTCGACGTTGTGGCGAATAGAGAAATCGACCCCTGCTGGGAATCGAACTTCGGTCGTCCAGTCCGTACAGACTAAGGTAACCTGATTCCCCCCCCCCCCCGTGATTGGCAAGGTTAATTGATTATTCGGAATTGGACAGAAATTTTTACCAATCCCGGATTCACCCTGGACGCGCCCACACTCTTCGCACGCCTAAACATTGGGATCGTGGGTTTGAATCCCGTTTTGTGCGTGGATGTTCTCCCGGGGTTTTTGTTTTTATATTTTATATTCCTATTTGTGAAATTATAAGCCGGGATAGCTCAGTCAGTATAGTGACTAGCTACGGGCTGGACGACCGGGGTTCGATCCCCGACGGGGGCAGAGGATTTTTCCTCTGGCCTCTGCGTCTAGACTGGCTCTGGGGCCCACCCAGCCTCCTCTACAATGGGTATTGGGGGTCCTTTCCCGGGGGTAAAGCCGGCCGGGGCGTGATGCTGACCACTCACCCCCATCTAGTGCCGAGGTCAAGGAAGAGAGGAGCTATACCTCCTCTCACCCCAAAACGCCTACATGGCGTATAGTGGGACAAACTTTACTTTTTTACACATCTGTGAAATTAGATTGCCTTGCGATGTAGCGATCATCTCCACAAGGAATCTGAAGGTCTGTCTGAATTTGTTGCTGAAATATTTATTTTTCTAGGAAGCGGGAGGTCGTATCGGGCTGTAACACCGGAAGGAACGAAAATATTTTTTCTTGTTTCAATATCACAAATCTTTCTTCAAAACCTTCCTGCCTTAATCTGTACTTCGCTGTCGCAGAGTTTTGAAATAAGCCATTCCTTTAATGCAGCCGATCTCCTGGCATTTTCAGAATTTGTTTCCGTAGAATCTGTTATTTTCAAATTTGGTTGTAGGTTTGTGTAAATTCTTCGTCGAGAATTTTCGAGTTATTGTTGCTGTTGAATTTTTGCTTTCGTTAAACAATTTGTAATTGGCTTCGTACAGAAGAAAACTTTTTTTGTTTTGTTTCGACTTTGCGTTTTCTACAATATTTTAACCAGATTTCTTTATTTCAGAATCTTTTGTAAACATTAAAGCATACAGAAGTGTAAAGTTACTTATCTGCTCACCAGGACGAAGACCACTATGACATGCAGGGACTTATTAACTCAAGTGCTTAGAATTTGTACCTTTTGTTTCCAGATAAACTTTTTGCGGGTCTGGTAAGGTAAAAGTAACCAAACTAGAATGTGTAAAATGTACTTAATTCCCTTTTTAGATCTTGGAATATTTGTGACCTCGTTTCAAATTACAATCTGGTATTCAGTCGTGTTTTATTTTATTTTTGAATATATAACCACATCTTATAACTTCCGTTTTTGTAGACGACGATAAAATGTTAATGGGAATAAGGAATTCATGTACCAGCCATGGTTTAAAATCGAAACTTAAGCCAAAATGGCATCCGTTGAAAATAACGATGAATATCGGGCTAAATTCATAAAGCTTGCTTCCTATTGAACGAACATTTATTCGTAAAAAAACCGTCTGTCTTTGAACTGTTTCTAATACGACAAAAGAATGTGATTTAGTGAGCGAAACCAAACATGCATCAGCGTTAGAAAATGTCAGACAGGATACAGAAAGTGATTAATGGCGTACTTACTTAAGAATCTTAAGTAAGTGGTTTTTAAGGAGGACAAAAGAGATCGGTGGCCCTGTGATAAGAAGTCAGAGGATGTTGGACGAGAGACGTAAGATGGGGGTTTCTTCCACATCGCCATATCGACCGAGGAAGGGTTTTAGGACCGTAATGTGTCGCCTGGTTGTCGCCGTCATCGGCGCCGTCGTCCTGGGTACGAGGTCATGCTTCGCCTTGCTAATTGTTACGTCGGCGCCAAAGATTTCATTTACCATCAGCGCAGAATTGTAATCACTAAGTGCGTATGTCATCTTGACATGAAGGCAAGAGACCACTTTAATTAATTATTTTTATAAACATTCTAATTATTTCCCGGCAGGTAATTGTAATGTTCTCACGCTTCTTAAATCTGCGATCACGTAACGGTGATACGCAGTTTATATTAACGGGAAAATTATTCGGATGATGAAAGACGTTTTCACTTTCGTAATAGCGACACAGTCGATTCTGTGAAAAATGACAGTGAACCAGTTCGTCTCTCTTCTTCCTTTAATGTATAAATTTAAAGCGTGGGTGGGAAATAGTGTTCGCCCTTTAAAACCCAGTGGTAACGATATGTACCACCTTCTTAGACAGTCAGCAACTCTTCATTTTGTATTCATTTATTTGGATAGATCTCACAATGAACAGGGATTATTTCCTTAAACAGCGTTAACCAGATGATCTTTGTAATGGTGAAGTGTAGTGTTTTCTTCGCGGTACGGACTCAGTCATTAATATTATTTAGACGAGCTTCGGCTCCAAAGGTTAATTAGCGTTTTAGTCGTATTATTTCCTTAAACAAGGTTAACCAGTTGATCTTTGTAATGGTGAAGTGTAGTGTTTTCTTCGCGGTACGGACTGAATTCTTAAGTTTCATTTGAAAGAGCTTCGACTCCAAAGGTTAATTAGTGTTTTAGTCGTATTATTTCCTTAAACAAGGTTAACCAGTTGATCTTTGTAATGGTGAAATGTAGTGTTTTCTTCGCGGTACGGACTGAATTCTTAAGTTTCATTTGAAAGAGCTTCGACTCCAAAGGTTAATTAGCGTTTTAGTCGTATTATTTCCTTAAACAAGGTTAACCAGTTGATCTTTGTAATGGTGAAGTGTAGTGTTTTCTTCTCGGTACGGACTCAGTCCTTAATATTATTTAGACGAGCTTCGGATCCAAAGGTTAATTAGCGTTTTAGTCGTATTATTTCCTTAAACAAGGTTAACCAGTTGATCTTTGTAATGGTGAAGTGTAGTGTTTTCTTCGCGGTACGGACTGATTTATTAAATAACATTTAGACGAGATTCACCTTCATAGGGTTAAAGTGGATCGTAAAGAAACTATGGCCAATGTAGATGTTAAGATGGTTTATGAGTAATGAATTGGAAAGGAAATGTAAGGAAGAGGTTGTGGCTTATTTTAAAGTAAAGACATTTGCCTGGAGGGACTGAGGAAAGTCACTTACAACCTAGAAATGATATCCAGCCTCCGGGCCGAGGTTTTAACCCGACACCAAATGTCTTAGTTTCATGACAGATAATCGTCTCAAGAAGAAACAGTTCCCGAAACGTCGCGCGTATCAGATATATCTGAACCAGTGGACAGTGCCTAACACTGTGTGTGTGTGTGGGTGTGTGTGTCTGAATGTCATGTTGGTGGGTGTAGCAGTTAATATGATTGTTTCCTTACAGATACGGATAGGCGAATCCGGGCCAATGACCGTACTTACAACTCACAGTTTAACTACGCGGTAAGTGAAACTCCAGTGACCATTCACAGGTTGTGGTTAATTGTTTTTGTGGCTGGGTCAGATCAGCGTCCTGAGTGACACGCTACGTTTATTGGAAACTTTATCAGGTTTCGTGAAATGAATATGTTCGAATTGTAACAGGATTATTTGAGTGCAGAGAGAGAGAGAGAGACCTAACGTTTAAGCCAAGCTGATGAATGTGCCATGTGAGTACTGGGAATTTGCATTTAAAGAATTAATGAGGCGGTCGGCGAGTGCCTCGGAGGGATACTCAGACACGCAGTTCTTGTAGTATGCGGTTTCATTAACGTTCCACCCCCAAAGAAAGTTGACAGTGCGTTCAGACGGTTGTCTGTTTCAATAAAATGGACGCCTTGATTTCATACATTAATTTTTGCGACATTTCTGCTGCGTATTTTTGGGTCGTGTTCCTTATAAATTTGTGCCTTTTTTGTGAAATTTTTTTAAGAGCCTTATCCGAGAAAACTTGTTTTATGTCTAAAGCTTAATGTTCCTTACGTAAAATGTGTTCCTGCCCTAAACAGTTCTACTTTTTTTCTCGTAGATGGCATAGGCAGCTAAACATAAACATTGTTAATTTCGCTTTTGTATTAGACTTTACTGTCCGGATAACTTCACCGCCTCTGATCTTGATCGCCCAGAGGTAATGTCGGATAGATTCGGCTCACGAAAACTGAACCCTGGAAGAACATTAACCACGAGGCTGCCATTCAGAATTGTACCAGTCTGGTGAAGTCAGTTGTCTTGTTGTGGAGTTTAAGGTTTCCACGACGACGAAAGTGTGAGTCGCTGTATCCGGGATTGTGACGTCATGTAGTCTCGTAGGATGTTTGCCCGCATTTCGTAGGAACATACTGCCCCCATCTTCAGATACTGGTACCTTAAAACTGTGATTATTTATTGCAGTTTGCTCATTCCACAAGTGGTCTCTCATTCAGATGTTGGTAATTATGATTTTAAGTAGCATAGAAATTAACCTTAACCAATATTTATTTTAACATTGTCTTTACAAATCAAATTTTGGTACGAAATTAATACAATTTCTTTATAAAGGAAATTGAGTATGAAAACGTTGTCATGGAAACTGAAGCCAGATTCATACTAAATGCACCAACACAAAACCAACTGCCCGATATCCTGACTCCCGCCAAATACAGACGCCAGACCCCACCGTAGACTCATCTGCATTTTTTTTTACTATCAGTCGATGCCTTTACAACTTCATTTCAGTTTTCTTCAGTCACACAAATGGCACATTCATAGTCTTACGTGATGGGGATTGGCTGTTGTATTAGGAGTAGATTATTTGCGCTTATGTTGTGAAAAAACAGTATTATTCTTTTTATTCCTTCAGTGTCATCACTGTCACCCATTATCTTCACATTTTTGTCATTAATTCCAGTGACAATTTTGCATTGTCCTTCTCTGACTTCTACAGTCATCAGTTTGATGTCCTTTTTTTTATTTTTTGACGTAAATACGTCTATAAGGAAGGGTCATTCGGCGAAAAAGGGAAACGAAAAAGTGTAACCTGGTTACCTACGAAACGTCGTGTTTACTCGGAATTGTTGTTACCTATAAAACATTTCATTACATTACCTTACCTTACATTACATTACATTACATTACATTCAGCTACCACAGACCCATCTTAAGCGTAACTAATTCAAGTTAAATAAGCAAAGTCTTAATCAAACTTTACTCAATTGTAAAGCATGTATAAAGGAAATATTTAGAATAAAGCCAATATATAAACTTCCTTTCCGTATAGACGTATTTACGTCAAATTCTCCGGAACCGTCGTTCCACTGTAACTTTTTTTTTTTTTTTTACAGAACAACTACATCAAGACGTCAAAATATAGTGTGGTGACGTTCCTGCCGCTGAATCTGTTCGAACAGTTCCAGCGCCTCGCCAACTTCTACTTCCTGTGCCTGTTGGTACTGCAGGTGATTCCAGCCATCAGCTCGCTAACCCCAATCACCACTGCTGTGCCTCTCATCGGCGTCCTAGCACTCACCGCGGTGAAGGATGCCTACGACGACTTTGTGAGTAACATTTGGTGCCATCAGCATTTTTTTTACAGTTGGTCTAACCAGTGTTTTGTGTGTTTACATTATTTTTAGCAAATTATTTCACTCGAATTTTTTTATATTCTGCGGCAGCAACGTCACATGAGTGACTCTCAAGTGAACAACCGCCGGTCTAAGGCTTTACGAGATGGAAAGCTTGTGGAAGAGAAGTGGTCGGAGGTGCAAGTGGGCGACGTCATACGGATGGAGAACGACCAGTTTGTGGCAGCCGACGTGTTGCTAATTTCCACTAGTGAACCCAATGGGCTCTGTTTCATTGAGACAGCAGAGTTAGATGGGTAAGAATGGGATTGTTATTTTGAATAAGTAATATCTTATTAATTAGTCATGAGTGTTGAGACGTATCACATTGAGGGGAATGTAGAATGTTGCATGAATACTTCAATTAACTCTGCTAACTTTGTTCTAACTATGAAATCCCCCCCCCCCTTTTTCAGTGTTGTAATAATTTGTGGGTTATCGGGGCACGTCACTTTAAAAATAGGTTAGGTTAGGTTAGTTTAGTTGTCATTTATTGAAATAAAATATATTAACTTTCAAGTATATGTCATTTATCCACACATTAACCTAACCTAACCTAAACTAACCTAAACTAACCTAACCTAAACTAACCTAACGTAACCTAAACTAACCTATCCTAACCTAACCTAACCTATTTTTAAAGCGACGTGTCCCGATAACCCACTAGTACCAATTTGAGTCGCATGACTGAAAGTTCTCGCCAGTGTGTATTTACTATAATTATCTTATAATTCACAGGGAGACAAATTTGAAATGCCGTCAGTGCCTCGTGGAGACAGCAGAAATGAGTCAGGATGACTCATTATTAGGGGCCTTCAATGGGGAGATTGTTTGTGAAATGCCAAATAATCTTTTAAATAAGTTTGAAGGAACTTTGGATTGGAAAGGAAAGAGGTATGTCTTAAGTATTCATAAATTTTAATTTGTGGTACAAGAAGATGTATCGTGTTTGATAATGGTTGATCTGTCGTATCAAATTTGTAAATTCTGTTACTGTGCAGTTCATAATATCTTATGCCTGTGCAGTGAGGTGTCAAACGTACTGGATATTTAAGCAATCGAGCATCTGTGCCTTACCTACAGGTTCTCACTGGATAACGACAAGGTAGTTCTGCGTGGCTGTATCCTACGGAACACGCAGTGGTGCTACGGTGTCGTCATCTTCGCCGGAAAGGACACTAAACTCATGCAGAATTCGGGCAAGACGAAGTTCAAGCGCACAAGCATCGATAGATTGTTGAATTTCATAATTATAGGGGTAAGGGCTTAATAAAGACGTGTTAAAAAAAATGGCAGTCCCCGTCAGCAAAATAAATATTTTATTCCACTTTTTATGTTTCAAGGTCATGATGGAATTGTGTCTGAAATATCGAACTCTGGCAGATCTAAGTAGATTTGTACGAGCCGTAATAAATGTTTTTTTTCAGATTGTGTTCTTCCTGCTGTCCATGTGCCTGTTCTGTATGATAGCGTGCGGGATTTGGGAGACCATTACGGGCGTGAATTTTCAGGAGTACCTGCCCTGGGATTCGCTTGTCCCCACAGAGCCGCTCAGTGGCGCTACTATCATTGCACTACTCGTCTTCTTCTCATATGCCATAGTGCTCAACACCGTAGTGCCTATATCTCTCTATGTCAGGTATAGAAACCATAGATTATCATCGTAGTACTGGTTAAGCTCAAAGGAATGGAAAGGAACTTTCTACTTGTAAGATTTGAGGTTTTCGCAGCGGAGAGTATGAAGATTTCTGGGTTATTGCGCTGCGTAGTCTGGTAGATGTTAACCAACGTTTCGGAGGTCATACTGCCTCCGTCATCAGGGCGATGAACAAATTGGCTGACATTTCAAAAGTGGTTACTTACTGCCTCTGAAATACTGATCAGTGCAACATCCCAGAAGACTTGTCATCTTGCCACCATGAAAATCTGAAATCTCAACTATCGTAGCTTGCTCGTTAATGTAAACTTACGTACTGTTTCAGTGTGGAAGTTATTAGATTTGCACAGAGTTTTCTTATTAACTGGGATGAGAAGATGCACTACGAAAAGACCAACACGTCGGCCAAAGCGCGAACAACCACCCTCAATGAGGAACTGGGTCAAATTGAGTACATCTTTTCTGATAAGACCGGAACTCTAACGCAGGTAATCTGTTATTACTTCCCCGTTAAGATTGATTAAGACCTCACGTGGCCTCTCATGGATGTAGCTGCTCTGTATTATTCTGTGTAACTGAAATTTTTAAATATTCCCTTGAATGGGCGCAGCGTAAACATTGCACTTTGTTGATTCATGCAAAAGAAAAGTGTGTAATGGTTGATTTCAAAAAGTATGTTCGCTGAATTTTATTTTTGCGAGTCTCAATTTATTTTTTATTCCAGAAACTTTGTTTTTCTCATTGAATTTATATTTTTTTTCTTTCAGAATATAATGACGTTCAATAAGTGTTCCATCGCAGGTAAATGTTACGGCGATCTCATAGATGAAGCGACAAATGAAGTGTTGGAGATAACTGAGGTATGTTGAATTAATTTTATTCTGTTTTGAGAAAACAAATTTTTTTTTCTTCTTTCATACATTTTTAATCCCATATGTGCATATATGTATATATTATAGATATTGTTTTATGTGTACGAATAAAAATATTCTTTGTAGTTGCTTTCTGATTTTTAAAATTAGAAATGGCATGAATACATATTTGCGTGTCCACGCAAAATTTTTGACGTTATCATGAAAGATTAATTACGTACATTGTGCCATGTATGAATTGCTAAAAATTTGTCAATGTGTTTATTTAAATTCACGAATATTAAATATAGGTTTTGAAGGCCATTTCAGAAGTTTCGGCACAAGCTATAGACGAATAAGTTGGTAGATGCAATAAGTCACTACATACTTGAATCTTTCCCCTGTTTATTGTGTCTGCCATCAGAGTCGACGTACTTCTCACTGTAATCATGTGTGTTCAGATGGCGTATTGGTGCCATGACAACCTTGTTGATTTAATTTATAATATTCAGACCTGATAGAGCCACGGTGGTCTAGCGGTCAGAACGCTGGCCTTGTAATCCTGGGGTCTCGGGTTCGAATTTATAACTTGTGTTGGGCAAGGCCGTGGTCTAGGCAACATGGAGTTTTCCTCCGTGGCATCCCAACAATTACTCCATTCACACACAGAAGAAGGCAATGGCAAACCACTTCTGGATCATCTGCCAAGAACGTATATGAACAGGTCCCAGTCCGAGAAAAGGATGGAAGGATCCTGTTCATATGGACCTGTCGTCAGACAGAACACTAAAAAAATAAAATAAATTCAGACCTGAAGGGTTTGTTTTAATAGGTCAGATTCCATTCCCCCTATTAATATGGAAGAAACGCTGATACTAATTTGTTGATATATGAATGTAGGCTGTAACAGTTGTGTGACAATAAATGTATATTTTGTTGCTATCAAGAAAATTTAAATTATCTCAAAGAATTTTATATGTATCGCAAAACTGTTTTTTGAAAAGTGGGCACAAAATATATAAGGTGAAATAATACAAATAATGAAACACGAATAAAGTGTACAAAATACGTGGGTGAATACGGTATTTGTTTTGATTTGGTGACGAGAAGAAACATTTAAAGCCTTACGAATTTATATATGGAATGTTAGGATTGTCAAGTCTTTTTTAAATCTGCACCACTGTTATGTGAAATTAGATGTTTGCTTTGTACATATTTCAAGCATTTCAATTCGGTATTACTGTCGGTAAAACATGATTCAGCTAATAGAATTATATGATATCCTCCTACAGTACAGCGTACGGTGCGATGTCATTTAAAACAAATGTTTTTCACCAATTTTCATTTCAACAAAGAAGTTTTTTAGTGTTCTTTGAAGTTTGTTCTACTGATACTTCATTTAGTTAATGTCCAAGTGACAGCATATGGATTGTATATTGAAGGAATTACGGAAATAATTTCGGCGAATGACGTTATTGCCGTTAAAATGTGAACAACTAAACTGCTAGAAAAGTGGATTAAAAATTCTGTGTTTGAGGGCACGTACTTCATTGCTTATAGCAGATTTTTACGATATCTGTCGTGGCATGGCAGTGTCCCGTGATACAAAAATTACTACCGCATTGCCAGATTAAAAAAAAGAAACCCAATTATTTAAACAATCCTCAGTAACAATTTTTACCTCTTACACAAAACAAATCTTTCCGAAAGGATAGGACTCACATGTGACAAGTCCACATGCTTGCACTTGGCATCTCGATGTGCATCTTATGTTTGTGCATGTTGCCACATTTTACTTAGTCTGTCTGTTTTATCCTCATGCCTGAGGGTTGCTCCTATGCCTGACTGACTGACTGCTTGGTTGGTAGGACCTCACCGACCTCACCATGCCCTCAGTTCGGTTGACTCCCCTCTTGAGTTTCTACTCGATCCGATCGCTGGTGAGAATGAAAACATGCAGACACACGTACACACTCTTTTTATACCCAGGGGCCTGCACCCCAGTGAAACAGCTCCTTCAAACATGTTACCTGCCTCTAGGGGCTCCAAGGAGCTCGTCATTCCTTGACCTTTCTCTTTTCTTTTTTCTTCCACTTTTATGTTTTATGCAGTGGTTCCCAACTTGCCACTGGCAGTGCAGTAGCACGTTAAACTTTGTGTTGATTTGATGATATGACATGTTAAATTATAAAACTGTTGCTTCTGTTCAACGTTGTCACCACTGAAATATTATTTTAACTTCTGTTGCATAAAAACACTTACTACCAGGCCTGTGCACTATACGCTACGCATGAAATTAATGTAACACTACTCTTTTTTAAAGTTGTAAGAAGAGTTAAAAATCAAACTGTTTTGTATTTGTGCTCTTTCTTAACATACGCATTGACTACACCCAATGGAAAAGTTTTCAATCGTTGTCCAAGTCGGATCACAGCAGGCTCTGCGGAATCTGTCGTGGTTATTTCACTCGCAGAGAAAACGCTCGGTCCCATACTCCATTTTAGAATGCTCAGCAGATTCTTTAAATAGATACTAGTAAGAATCAGTACATTTTTATATATTTTTTTTTCAACTAGAAAATGAAGTTTTTAATTTTAATCAAACCCCTACATGCATAAAAAAAAATTAACATGTGAAATAACAGTATTGCCAACATTTTAACTCTTTGAATCTGAAACGATTTCTAGTAACTTCCTTTGTTTTAATCATTCCTAATTTACGTTACAAATTTTTACCCTATCTTGCACTTTGTAAGATCGCAGTTTTCTCGTAATACCAATTTTTTGGTCCATCGTTGAAGTAATATTTCTTTTATTTTGTTCGCCCTGAATGGCTTTTACAGTCTCGCACTGCAGATATACCATAAATGAGATAAGGAACTATTTCATATGTTCGCGAGTGCCAGAGAACTGGTTGGATTGGTTAGTGTGAATCCATAATTTCATCATTAATATCTTATTCGTGAATCAGTTCTGTTTGTCTATTCTGACTCCCTAATTCTGTGCTCAGAATTGGTCTCTCTGTCTTTTATATACCCTTTTCTTTAGAAGGTCACTGGTGGGTTGCTCCGAAACAACACAGATAAGAGTGACTTGCCGGTGGGCTGAACGTGTGGTCTCGTCTGTGGTTCAATTAACATTTAATCCCTCTGCTTTGTGCTTATTGATCAGAAATCTGTTTACTTAAATTTTCCATCATGCAGATGAGCTCTAGGTATTATAGTTTGCTAATTAGCATTTGTTTAAATTGTAATGATTAAATAGATTATTACATCAGTCAACATTTGTTAAAGGATTCTCCAAATATGGTATAATGAACAGAAAACGTAAAGAAAAATCTGTGTTTAAATTACATAACGTGATGGCACTCATCACATGATTTTGTGGGAGCGAAACATGATCATTAAATAACTGAATGACGTCTTCATATATGAACAGGGTGGTATATATAAAATTTAAATTGTGGGTGTGTGTACGTTTGCTTATAGTTTGAGAACGGTTATATTGATTTGCACCAAACGTTGCATGCTTCTCCCTTGGGACGACAAAGAGATCTTAGAAAGGTGAAAACTCCCAAAAAATTATCCTTTGCTGCGACTGTACATCATGGTGGCAATTCTGGGAACCACTGACTTCACATATCCATGGAATAACTATTTGCATTGCATTTAATTGTTCTCAGAACTTAACTGATCTGCTATTAAATTGTAGCACAACAACGCATTATTAATTTTAAATTTAGAAGTTTTTAAAATTTTACTGGTTTCTGGACTTGAATCATACGACTTCATTGTCTTAAAGTGTAAAAAAGGAACTATTTATTAGCAATGTTCTATTTCTTCATAGTTATTCTAACCATATTAACCATTTCATAGTTACATTGAAATCGTAGCTGTTTGGTTCTATCAGATCAAGTTTAATTCCTTAAGGTATTTCAATTTCAAATCTTGTAGATGCAAAATAAGTGCATCACATTAGAGAATTTTCAGTATCTTACATTTTCAGTTTACAGTTGTCTGAAACTTATAGTTATTATTGATGATTTTATTTCAAGTATTTACAAACTATTTAAATTGTACCTGTGAATAAATTGCTTCCGGAGAGTAACGAATGCCCTGTGGATGTACATAGCAGGGCATTACAGAAGTAGTAGCAGCTACACTGTTCATTGTTTTGTTAAAACATCGTAAATTGTGAAGTAACAGCTATTTTATATTCAGATCGTCAAATTATCGGCATTGGTATCTTTATTTTTCTTTTATGATTACTTGTGTTCTATGAGACGTGATTAAATTTAACAGAAAGCTGAATTATCAGCCTTTATGAAGTGATTATATTACTTTGGATAATTCAATTCTTTAACAGGATTAGAATATATTTTATAAAACACTAGTAAACATGACTGGATAGATTGATGGAACTTGTTATGTAGCAGTAATTATTAGTAATTTTGAGGTTAATGTTTTGGAAATGTCATGCACTTTATAATTGCATGATTCACTTTTCATGTTGTACATTTAGATGCACAAACTAGATGCAAATGGTACTTCAAAAATTATTATACCATGTTTTTACTTTATAATACTGCATCTTACATTTTGAATGGTAGCATCTCTGTATGAGAATCTTATTCATTCTGAGCATGTGAATGGTATTTTGTACATTAAACTTAAATGCTTGGCTGGGTTTAATGTAATATAGCGTAACTCAATCTCTAACCCTCCCACTGTTGAGAAGGAAAAAATGTCTGGTGCCTGGTTGTCAGAATTTAGACACATTTGCAACATGGCTCTGTAGCCCTTAAATGACCTTGACTACCTTACAAACAGGAGATTTCTTAGAGTGTTTCAGACATTTGGTAGGGCTCCTTAGATGAGTGATCAGCCCATCACAAGGTCTTTCTGCTTACACAGGAAGATGTGGATGAACATCCATGCCTAAAGCAGGAATTGAACCCACCCAGTGTCCAAGCAAACAAGGCTGATGCCCCAGAATGTTTGGTCACTCTGACCGTCACATTCGTCCCTGCACGTATAAACACAGACTACGTCTGTAAATTTAAAACTCAGTAAAAATAAGTAAGCAAAAAATTCAGCCTGATGCTGTCTGTATTTTGTGAAGCTGTTCCACTTTTTTTGTATTTAATTTTATAACTTTGAAAAGTTAGTGTTGTAACATCATTATGATGGAAATTTATCTCTGGAGATAATAAATATCTTCAGCTTTCACATTTAATGTACAAAGTGTAATTTTGTTTCTATATAGAATACACCACCACTGGACTTCTCCTGGAATGAGAACTTTGAGCCTGAGTTTCGTTTCTACGATTCTTCTCTGTTGGCTGCAGTTCAGGGGAACAACCATGATGTCCACAGCTTCTTTCGTGTGCTAGCATTGTGCCACACTGTCATGCCTGGGGAGAAAAATGGTATTTGATGAACAGTTAACCTCGTACCCAATTTGAGCCCCATAATTTTATTATTGTATGTTTACGTCGGCAGCAGTCTCCCAATCTTTCTGAGCTTTTTGGCTTCATCCTACACCTACCTTCAGGTTTGTAAGCCTTCATATTTTAACCCTGGAGATGGAGGCACCATGCCCTAGGAAACTTTGGTGTATAACCACAAGACTGCATATCGTAACATAACCTCACTAGTTTTATTGTATTGCAATGTCATAGTTGTAACATTCTGAAGTGTTTAAACAATCAGAATATTGTGTGAATATTAAAGGAGGCTGGAATTTTTTCCCCCCCAGGTAAATTGGAGTACCAAGCTCAGTCACCAGATGAAGCAGCATTAGTTTCAGCTGCACGAAACTTTGGTTTTGTGTTTAAGGAACGTAGTCCTAACAGTATCACAATTCAGGTAAAGTAATAATATCTCAGAATGTCTTGTGTATGCGGAAAATAGTTTTAAATTGAGGAGTGTACAAACAAATTAAGAATTTTTATCTTAAAAAATTTCATCATAAGTCTTGCGAGCATGCTAAGGTAATAGGTATGATTGTTTCGTACAGAGAAATATAAATAACGCGGTGATTACCGTTATTAAATTATTATTATGAATTATTGTCATATGTTTACAGCTACATGCCAAAAGAATTTTTGCTGTGTTCTGCGTAAATAACAATCACGTGTCTTTAATGTTTTAACAGGTTATGGGAAAACGAGAAGTATATGAATTATTATGCATTCTGGATTTCAACAATGTGCGGAAACGAATGTCGGTAATTCTGAGAAGGAACGGGCGATTACGACTGTACTGTAAAGGAGCTGACAATGTTGTCTATGAAAGACTTAGAGCTGATAGTTGTGAAATCAAAGTGAAAACTCAGGAACACTTGAATGTAAGTAAAGTATAAAACTTTAAAATAAAAATTAGGTACTTAAATTAAGATAAATGAAAAGTAAAACGTGATGTTTGTATGTTGCAGAAATTTGCAGGCGAAGGCTTGCGTACATTGTGCCTGGCAGTGCGTGACCTGGATGATGTGTTTTTTAATGACTGGAAACATCGACACCAGGAAGCAGCACTGTCTCTGGATAGTCGTGACGATAAGCTTGACGCTATTTATGAGGAGATTGAACGAGATATGACGTTGATTGGTGAGTTGGTGCTAAAGATGTGGTGGGATTCACAAAATATTGAGTCAGGCCTGCAAATAGGTGTAACCAGACCTTCACACAAATTAATTATATAAATAAATAAAGTGAAGTTTTCACATTTGTTACAGACTTCCTGAGTCTTGATCTTTGTCGTACTGTAAAAAATAATGCAAATATTACTGTTCTTATTATCAGAATATGGTCCAAATTTTTATAATTTTTCTTCTCCAGGTGTGACTGCAATTGAAGACAAATTGCAGGATGGAGTACCTCAAACAATAGCAAACCTTGCATTGGCTGGGATTAAAATCTGGGTGTTAACGGGTGATAAGCAAGGTGAGTGAACCTTAAGAACAACAAATTTTCACTCTCTCATAAAAAAGTTCTGTGTTCCATTGTGATTTAATCATATCCCGTAACACGCAACATGTGATAAATACAACATTTATTTTAAAATCTAAAAACAAAATTATTAGTTTGGTGACATAATTTAAATTCTTTGTCATGTACTTTATTGTAATTATCATCTCTATATAAATATTTTTATAATTTCAATGTTTTCTCTGTGTATTTCCATTTATTTTGTATTGACTTATGTCGCATTACATCAGAGTCGTTTTAAAAAAAAAATCTACGATATGCGCACACAATGTTTTGGTAAGTTGCATGTTTGCTATATCTCAGGATAAGTATTATTTTATGTTCTCTGAATTAGCACCATCTTGTATTGAACTGGTTGCAGAAACGGCTATCAACATTGGCTATTCTTGTCAACTCATAACTGATGAGATGGCAGATATCTTCATAGTTGATGGACACACGTACGACGACGTGGAAACGCAGCTATCAAAGTTTCGGGAGTCCGTGCGCAGTGCCGGCTTAGGGCATGGAGGTGCCCCGACAGGAGCTGCCGCGTCGGCACCGACTTCTGTCAGCATCGTCACTTTCAGGTGGGACCAGCACAGGTAGCTACAGCTAAGGCAGGCAGATGCATGCATGCTTACTCGCTTTCCACATATGCACCGGCAAAGGTTAAGTCTGATATTTCAGAGAAACCAATCGTCCTTTATTGTCTGTGGGTCACCGCTTACACGCAGTCCAGCTGACCATGCGTCACAGTGGCATGCCACTTGGCTGTTAACCTTGAAGTTAAAGTCTGATGAAGGTGGATAGAGAAATACTGAAAGCATCATTAAAAAATCCACAAATAAATAAATATTTTTCAGTTCGTCATTCCAATCTTCTCATTAAATGTAATGTTTCAGGGATATTCACTTTATGTTCTGATTTTTTTATTATAGTGAGTCTGAATACCAACGTGGCCTCACTGTAGAAGAATCGGATACCAGTGGAGGATTTTCCATTGTCATTAATGGTCACTCTCTTGTCCATGCGTTACACCCCCAGATGGAGAAGCTGTTCCTTGAAGTGTCTAGCCAGTGTGAGTATTCCTATGCTTTTCATTTTGTTAAGTGTTTTAATAGTGCGCTGTGTCGGCAGTTTAACTATTTATTTATAGGTTATCTAATTACGCTGTCCCGCGCCTTAGCTGCACAGTCTGAGGCATCATGCTTCGGGCCGGCGATATGGAATGCGCGCTGGTTCGAGTCTCGGGGGGGGGAAAGAAGTATTCTCATGAGCTTTCGACCAGTGTATGGGACCGGTGCCAACCCAGCATCGTGAGGAAATTGGGGAGCTACAATGGGTAGCGTAATCCGGTCATGGCTGGGGGTTCGTCGTGCTGACCACACGTCACCCTATATCTGGTTGGATGATCGTTCACCTCTGCTTAGGCATGTGAACACGAGGCCAGTCGGCTCTGGCTCTCTGGAGCTGTTACGCCACGGATTTATTTTATTTTTTATCTAATTACACAGTAGTTAAGACTATGCAGCACCGATTGATGTGATAACTAATGAATTGGAAAGGATGTAGAAAGAAGCATATGTAATATCCTAGCACGCACCATGTAGTCCGGTGTAGGTTTACTGATATTTCAGAGGTGCATGCTGCCCCCATCATCAGGGTGATGAGTCATGGCACAACAACCCAGAAGACAGCCATCTTCCATTATTAGTGTTGATGTTGTTATTTAATGTTTTTTATTTTTAGGCAAGTCTGTGATCTGCTGTCGAGTAACCCCATTACAGAAAGCGATGGTGGTTGAACTGATTAAGAAGAGCAAGAAGGCAGTGACGTTAGCTATTGGAGATGGGGCTAATGATGTTTCCATGATCAAAGCAGCACACATAGGAGTGGGTGTCAGTGGACAGGAAGGCATGCAAGCTGTCCTAGCATCAGATTATTCCATAGCCCAATTCCGATTTCTGGAGCGCCTGCTGCTGGTACATGGCCGCTGGTCGTATTATCGAATGTGCAAGTTCCTGCGATATTTTTTCTACAAGAACTTTGCCTTCACCCTCTGCCACTTCTGGTTTGCTTTCTTCTGTGGTTTTAGTGCTCAGGTAAATTCTGTTGAAATATTCTAGTGGGACCTGCAGGCAACTGCTTTTTTACTTTAAAAAAATTATGTAAAACTGTTCCTGTAAAAAAGATGTGATTTAAGAAATAGGATTATATGTGCAAGTGACGATGCATGTTTGAAGGTATGATTTTTACACGTTTTGAAGTTTGAGGTATGTGACCATTGTCAATAAGTCGAGCGTGTACTCGGACATTTCTTTTGCAATTAGTTTAAATTTAAAATGAAATTTTTGTAAATTTTTAGAATGAACCACGGTCCATGGGTGAAATAGAATATTTATGTTATACCTGTATGCTTTGGTATTTTCTAACCGCCTGTGTACTGCAACTGCTACTACATATTAACTTCATTTTAATTTCTTACATTTGTCTTTCATTGTTTTGTTACAGACAGTATTTGATCCCATGTTTATATCTGTGTACAACCTGTTCTACACGTCATTACCGGTGCTGGCACTAGGTATTTTTGACCAGGATGTGAGTGACCGGTACAGTTTATGTTACCCTAAATTGTACACACCAGGTCATTGTAACCTTTTGTTCAACAAGAGGGAGTTTCTGCGCAGTGCGCTACATGGTTTCTTCACATCTTGTGTCCTGTTCCTCATACCATATGGTAAAGTAGCCTAATCAAATAGCTGCATTTTATTTAATCAATTATTGAAAATTTTCTGTTCATAACTGGACCAATTTAAACATGTTTGCAGAGCAGTAGTGGCTGAACAGATAGCAGAATTATCTTTGTAAGATTTGAGGTTTTCACGGCGGTGAATATGAAGATTTCTGTCATCTGGGTTGTTGCGCTCCGTAGTCTGGTCGATGGTTACCAACATTTCAGAGGTTATACTGCCTCCGTCGTCAGGGCGATTCGTCGCAACAACCCAGAAGACAGAAAGCTTCATAAGTATCTTTGTTTGTAAACGGCAAATGTGTGAATCAGTCAAGCATGTATATGCAAACTCCAGTACTGGTAAGTGTGCAGTCGAGTTCCACCGATCTGCGACATAATTGCATCTCTTGTCTTTCTCTCCATAAGGTACATACAAAGATGGACTGTCGCCCGCAGGTCACGTACTATCAGATCACATGTTGCTGGGTAGTGTGGTTGCTACGATACTGGTTATTGTTGTCACAGCACAGGTTAGTTTTTGTCACATTGAATCAGCATTTATTTTATTTTTTGCCATAAAGCTTCTCTAAATGACATGAAACTTTAACCTCATCTTTACCATGTGCTACCTTCTCTATGCCAAAAATTATAATTATTATATTTTTGTTACGCAAATGTCAAATAAGGTAAAAGGTATGCACCAAGTATTTAGATAAAAAATTGTTTTGTCTTAAATATTATTCATGTGCCATTTTTAGGATCGTATTTTGTCATGCATGGCACGTGTGCCACACGACACCACAGATCTACACATTTAGTCTTCATTTTTCAACAGTAATATATCTTATTCCACCACACCAAAGCGAGTCATGTCATTACATGTATGTAAACTGGATGTCATTTCCCGTAATATTATTTGCAGATTGCGTTGGATACCTCATACTGGACATTATTCAATCACATCATGATTTGGGGTTCCTTAATCTGGTACTTTGTGCTCCAGTATTTCTACAATTATGTCATAGGTGGCCGCTATGTTGGCTCTCTCAGCAAGGTATGTGCATGTAGTTTCACTGTTACATGCACACGCATGCAGGAAAATATACTCTAAGTTGGTCATATAATTAATTGGGACTTTAAACTGATTAAAATGTACCAGTTAATGTAGCATGTTAAATAAAATCATTTGAAATCTGAGGCTATTGAGTATGTTAAAAAATATGTTTTATATTTGTTTGTTGCATACTGAATAATGAAGTAACTTGATATGGAGTATTCTGTAACTAACTGAGAAATTTCCTGTTATTATTGAGGTTAGAATTATCACTGTCTGTACAAAATCCGGCTGTTCGATCCTATGAACACTGTTTCTAATTTGTATATTTCTTGTTAAAATGCAGGCAATGACTGAGGCAACATTCTGGTTCACAACTGTGATAACAGTTATCATTTTAATGATACCAGTCTTGGCCTGGAGGTTTTACTTCGTAGATGTATGCCCCACTCTTTCCGACAGGGTCCGCCTCAAGCAGAGGTTAGCTCAACTCAGGTACGTTGGAAGTTCTTTATCCCATGGGGTGTTTTTACGCAGTCCGATACTGTGGGTGTTTGGTTATCGGGATTGTTGATTCCTTTCACATGCTCCAATATTAGTTTTACTGTACATATGCCCATATTAATACTGAAGTACAGCATTGCTGTTTCATTCTGTCCCTTGAAGCTTGAAGAAATTTATAGATATTGAAAAGGAAAAGACTTGTGTCAACTATTTCAATAGGAGATGCAATGTGGACCACTAAACTATGGAAACATGCGAGTCTGTTCGTGATATTAACAGTAACAGTCTTCATGATATTTATGTATAATTTATTTAACGATGCTTTTTCAGTAGATCAGACTATGTAGTGTCGAGTCTTCATGCTGCGTCACGTGCGGTCAGTGAATGCTTGCAATTTATGTACCCTGCTTAATGAAATTGGTGCGTTGTCAATTACATCAGAAGCACGCATATTTCTTTGTGTGTTTTAGGTCTCGGCAGTCACAGGATGTCTTGCGCACACCATCAGCAAGGCGAACCAGACGCTCGATACGCTCTGGCTACGCCTTTGCACACCAGGAAGGTTTTGGACGTCTCATCACATCTGGTAAACTCATGCGCAAATTGCCACGTCCCAATGGTGGTGACTTCTTTTTCCCCTCTTTCAACAGTCATGCAAGTGGACCCTCTAATAGCGGGCACATGACGACCACGTTGGATATCGGCATGAACTGAGGTTAGGCCGTATCTTAACGCTGAAGGCATGCCTTGATCCGGCTGAAGCCAAATTATGGGGAAGGAGTCTGTGAGGCAGTGAGTGAACTGTGTGATTTCATACAGCTGTATTTGTGCTCTGCCACCCATTAATAGAGAAAAGTACTTCTGTTGAAGTTTTATGCACATTTCTTCCCACACTGCAGTAGAGAAGAATATTGTGACGGTACTGTTCAGCTTTTAATTATGCCCGACACATGTAAAATATTCGGAAAAGAATTAATGCCATATATATCATCACAACTAAATAATACCACAAACACAAATATTATTGATACCTTGTGATATTCAATTTAACTACAGCTGTTTTGGATGTATACAAAAAATATTCTTAACATGAAAACAGCACAAAATAGTCATGTGTATATACTGTAATGAATTACAAATACATTCTTTTTCTAAGTATTTGATCAACTCTTTTTACAACATTGTCACATAATAGTTCATGGTGCATTAAAGTAAACCCTGATGATTCAGAGGGAAAGATTAAAAATATCAAATGCTACGTAACTTTGATAAATCATTAAGTTTTTGTTGGCATTGATACCAGCTCCATAACCCTACCTGGCAATGGCCTTTCCTCCATTTTTGTTATAATACCTAAAGCTTGGAATTAATATCCAGGGTCTATTACTTTTTTTTATTAAAGACAAGCAAGTTAAAATTGGTATCATTACAAAGATATTTTTATAAAACATGGAATGTGTATTAATATGATCAAACATTTCTAATCAAGTGAACTTTTTTTTTTTGGCAATGATCTGGAGTGAAACATTTCATAAAGGTTATACTTATGCAAAAATTAAAAAAAAAAATGAAACTGCATAATATTGTGTTTGTGTAAATTTCCAGCATGGCATAGCTATATTTGTATCATTCAAGTGTTGCATTTATTTTCGTAAAAGTGACCGTGGTGCTGGGGTAGACCGAGTCTCCCTGCATAATATATTTTATTAATAATCCTCGCTCCTGAAAACAGGTTATGCACATAAAAAGACACTAACGTAACATTCATTGTTCCTATAAGTTGACGCAGGACTAAATAATGTTTGAAGCAATGCCAGATGAAAGAATCACCTTGGACCACTGAATATATCAGGTCCTCCGTACCATAATGGTGCTCGAGTGTGGTGTAAAGTTCATGACCTTATTCATTCATCTGTGCTTAATGTGTGTGTGTGAAGTGACCAGTAAAGAATGTAAAACATGAAGAGCTGCAGTCCATCAGTATTGAATATAGTTTGTGGCATTTACCGTGTGGACTTGTGCGAAGAGTTTGTTTGTGCATGGTAGTAAACAAATTTAATGACGAGCAGTCCGCAAGGAGAACAAAGAATGTCTTGTCTTAATCATCTGTGAGTATAAATTGCATTATAGGACTCTGTAATCTAATCAGATATTTTTGTAGTTTAAAAATGTGGGTCAATGTTACCGGTATTACTCGTATAAATTAATTTTTCATATTTTTAAATAACAAAGTGGAATTAATTGACAAGTGATACTCGATATATAAGATGATTTAAGGAATTATCTGTATTTGTAAACCACTGGTAAAAGTATTTGTACACACAGCATTAATAATGCATAAGTGTTATACATTAATCACAGAGCAACATTAGGGATTGTCCCCCAAAATACCCTTTTTTTTTGCATTTAATTTCCAGTTTGGTATACAAATTTGTGTTATAAAAATAGGAAGGCTGATCATATTTCTGTGCTTTGAGGAGGGGACTAATCAGTTTGACTGATGTTGGGACCACTCGGAATAAAAGTGTGGCTTCAGACTGTTTATTGGTAATACTGAAGACACGCTGTTATCTGTCTGCACCAATATCTGTAATGTGACGTACTCGACACTCGACAGAATTTTACAACACTAAGAACAGTAGTATATGGCTTTAGAATTTAAATATCCTTTATTTTATATGTTAGATGGTTGGTAAGCATGTTTTGTTTCTAAACAAATCACAGAAAATCTGAACAAATATTTGAGTTTTTATATTTTTATTTTAAATACTACGTAACGTTTGCCTGATTTTTGTGCGCTTGACATGTCCCAGCAACTTGCATTTCATTAGAGTTTTGGAAATCTGCTCTCAGAATTTCTATGTTTAATCCTTGCTTTAAAAGGTTTATTTCCCACATTAATTTGTTTCATGTGTTCTTTTTGTTTGTCCCAATTAAATCTTTGTATGCATAAAGATCATATAATCTTATAATTATTTTCAAATGATAACATGATTCGTACTTCCTTGTTTAATTTGTAATCCCTAGAAGATGCCTGAGATACCATGTCCCAAAATTGTATAGAAACATAATTATCATTCCCTTGTCATTTATTAAGATATGGCAGTTCAAAAATTAATTTTTGAATGGTATTGGTGCAGACATAGACTGTATTGCATAGAGAACATTTATATGCCGGAATTATTTATTCTTGAATAAAAGTACATATTCACAGTTTCTGTTCTGAAAAATCATTTAATAATGTTCATGGGAAGCAACTGTGAAATTTCTTTTATTAGTTAACATGTTTATTAAATTCATAATATAATACCAAAATACTTTGGAACATGTACATCCTGCCATGTAAAATGGGATGAGAATGTATCGCACATGAAACTGCCATGATCTTGCTATTCATTGAAATAATTTTAATTTATCTGTGAAAAGGAAAGATGTTATTTATGGCTGTTGGAAAAATGAAGATAGATATATCTATATATATATATATTGCATTGTTATTTTTTTAACATAGGCTTCATGGCTGTTGTTATTTGAGAACTATCTCTGTTTTTGTTATTAATTGTGATTCTGTGAAAGTTTCCTTTGATGCAGTGAGCAATCTTCATAACTGTATTATATTTGATTATGGAGAATGAAGAAAGTTTCCTTCACTGTACCTGGCTATGGAAATGTATTATAACCATTGCCCCCAGAGGAAATATTGCTATACTGTGTATCATCACATAACATGAGATAGTTCTGGAGGATTTTACTTTCTTTGCCTTTATCAGTATTGTTGAGTCACAACAATGTACTTAGTTTTTTTTTTAATCTGGTATGCTGGAGCTGAAGTGGGGATAAACGTGTATATAAATGTTATTCATTGTACAGGTATGGACACAGCTGTGTCACATCTGTTGCTGTAAATGTTTCCTGATGGTGCTTTGAGTGATAAAAAAAAAAATGCAAAGCCCATTTTTCTGTGCTGTAATCCAAGTTTCATACTAATTTTTAAGTTGACAGTAAAATCTGAAGAAAAAAAGTTGTATTTTCCGAATATGTGAATGGTGTTCACATTTTATTTTGCATGCTTACGAGAAAACCATCTAAATTTTATGCTATGAAGATCATATGTCTGTAACATGCCCCCTTCCCATCTTCTTTCTAAAAATGTAAAGGATAAAATATATAAAACTATATTTTTTTTCTGTTATATATGGGTGTGAAACTTGATACAGGAGGCTGGTGAAAAAAGAAGCCTCTAATTTATACTCTTCACCATATATTATTAGGATGATCATATCAATGAGATGGTCATGTAGCACACATGGGAGATGTGAAATGCATACAATATTTTAGTTAGAAAAGAGACCACTTGCACTGGTACAGATGGGAGGATAATATTAAAATAGATCTTATAGAATCTCAGTGTGTGCTTCGAACGTAATTCATCTGGCTCAAGATAGGGTCCAGTGGTAGATTCTTGTGAACACAGTAATGAAAGTTTGCATTCCATAGAAGTCAGAAAAATGTCTATGACTCGTTGAGCAAACGTTAACTTCTCAAGAATGTTTTTTGCTACATGGAGTTCGTCCTTTCAGCAAGTTTGAGATAAAAATAGTATCATTTTGAACTTTCAGCTAACAAATTTCTTTCCCTGAAGGGCTGTAGGGGGCTGGATGCACAGTATGGAACTTGTACGTAAATGTCATCGTACCTTCACATTGCATTCCATTCTTTAAATAAGGCAGTATAACCATTACATCTGATGTGAAGGAAATGGCACTACCAAATTAGGTTAAAACTAGGTCATAAGTTCAATATATGAGTTTTGGTTTGATTCATTTGTTACAAATAAGCAGTGAAAATAAGTTAATATACTTCAACATCAAATTAGCCATTGCGTACATAATTTATTGACTAGATCTTATGTTAAGTATTTGTGAGAACTTTCAGAACATTGTTTTTAATTTGCTTAACTTTTTAAGACTTATACAACCCTTTACCCTCGAAACAGCAAATTATAGGTAGTGCTTTGCCCAACGTACATTTTGAAGACACAAGATATCACATAATACATAATTTACTCATCATATAAGACATAAAAAAGTTTATACAAAACAATTCATACAAAGTTTTGTTATATTTCATCACAATATGACAATGTAAAATTTATAAACAACCTTCTGAAAAATTTTCTTCGTTTCTCCTAAGTGGAAGCCGCTGCTAGAACACCAGACGTTTTGTATGGGAAACTGCAAGAAAAATATATAACAATTTAAATTTTGTATGATCACTATGGATCCAGGAAAATTGATTGGTAACAGTAAAACTGGCATTTGTAGAATCGCTCAAATAATTCTTTCGGGGAAAAGAGCTACATCATAGTCTTTTTCCTCTCCAAGCAAGTAACCCTTGCAGTTTAACCACCGAATAATTCATTCTTTGTTTGTGCAATTTTCAATGAAATACAACCTCCATCTGCTGTTTCTAGGAGTTTCCTCTTGAGGTTAGGCTTCTCATGATCATCGCTGCGACATATGGAAGAGGGAATTGGCAACTGTGAACCCTGCGTAGGAGCCGGCTTGTTGCTGCCAAAACAATATTACTTTATCAATGCCATACAGTTATCAGAACATCACATCTGCACATATAACCAAAGTGCATTAATAAAAGTTTTTAAAAATGATTTTTTTCTGTTATTCACATGTGGGTCCAAAACATTTCACCGGGAATTCTGGTCAAGCTCTTTGAACCATTACGTATAAATCTGTTGTAAGATCTTGCTTCTTACATTTACCTTCTTAATATGCTGAAAATGTTTTCCCTAGAATCTCCATTTTGTCACCAGTTTAAATACTACTAATATATTATTACATCGACTTAGTTGGGTGTGTTGTGGTATTAAGAAAGGCGTTAACCCTGCCATGTTAATAGAGATTTCAGGTTTTCATGGTGGTTACGATGATGTTCGTCTTCTGGGTTATAATGCGACATGAAGATCATACGAGCGCCCACAGTGTTATAACCCAGAAAAGCAACAAACAAAATATTCTATTCTGTGCTAACCTGAAATAAGGAGCCTGCAATGCCTCGTGACAGTTACATCGGTCGAGTGGGGAAATGGACAACAAGTGCGCTAACAGGTCAAGCAGATCATCTCCTGCTGCTGTGAATATGTGGCGCAGTGGTGTCCCAGGAAATGTTTTGAATTGGATAAAGTCTGGCAATTCTTTTACGTTCTGTAATGAATAATGTTCAGTTGAATAATAAACACACGAGTGCAAAGATTCCACATGCATGTTTTGTAATTTGTATCTCCCATTGGCCCTGATATTAATTTACTTCAAATAGAAATGTATTACTGACAAACTAAACTGTAAATTATAGGCATATATTAACTTCTTTAAATATATACTATATTGAAAAATGTTCATATACTAATTACAGATGGAGTGACTGCTATCTATAATTTTTTAAGGTAATTATTTTTAGACTAGACATGAGGACAGAATTTCATCAACTCGTCATGTTAGACTCCCAAACATCAAATTTATTTTAAATCTTCCCAAAAATTCCAGAGAAATTGAACAATAACCATGACCTCCTTTGGTTCTTTCCATGCACAGAATATGCAAGTGCACCCACACTTGGTCTATCATTCATATTGTCATTACAAGTATCGTAATACTAACAGGCCATGTCTCGTCTGTGGGGGTACCAAGTACTTGAAAGATACGTGTCAGCTGATCTAAGTCAGAGTCGCCAGGAAGGAACGGAACTCGAAGTAGTAACTCTGCCAGGATACAACCAATAGCCCACATATCGATACCTGCTCCATACATACGTGCTCCAAACAACAACTCTGGTGCCCTGAGGAGGAAACTCATTAAAATCACTCTTGAATATTCAACTTTATAAATTTACTGCTATGGAGGTTTTAATTCTAGCTCTGACTTTGTGATATCCATTCATGTGTAAGAAGCATGCAGAGATATAAAGTCTCCATAGTATATTCTGTATGTTTTCATTTTAGAAGCATAGCCTTAAACGTCAATAAAATACAATGATAAATTTCCTTGTACTTTTAACATTTTGGCATATACCTGAATTAATAAAGAAATAGAAAAACCAATGTCCCTTACCTGTACCACCTTGTTACGACCTGGTGAGTATACACACGACTGGGAGAGCCATGAAATTTGGCCAGACCAAAATCTCCAATCTTGAGAACACCATTACTATTTACAAGTAGATTATTTGGTTTTAAGTCCTATGAAAAAGTTAAAAAATATACATAAAGACTAATATCCTTATTCACAAAAAGACACAGAAGTCATCCTACTAAAGAGAAAAACAAACAAATGTAAGTTACAAATACCCTGTGTAAAATCCAATTAATATGGAGATATTCCAAGCCCTGCAATGTCATTAGCAAGTATGCTTTTATATTAGCAGGTGTTAATACAATGTTATTGTCCTTAATAATTACTTCAAGATCAGTATCCATGAAGTCAAATACAAGTGACACATTAGATTTGTGTCCAAACACATCTGTAAAAGATCAAAAGCACAATCAAATTTTATATGCAGATCAGTCACAATATAAACAAATATCTGGATTTTAAGAATTATATACACAACATAAATTAATATATAATCAACATATTCATTTTCCTTTCATTTGTTTATCATGATTCTAAATTTGATTTTTCTAGTTGAAGAAAATAAACCAATTTAAAAGAGGTTAGGCCTCCTGCAATAATTTATCACTTATTCTCCTAAGTTCTTATCCAGAAAACAAATGAAAACAAGGATTACAGTTTCAAATATGCTTGTGTTACGGTTTATACCCATTAAGTTGATAATATTAGGATGTTTTAACTCCTGTAGTAATTTTATCTCTCGAAGAGCAGTTCTGTTAATTCCATCCTGCGCTTCTGCTCGACTTCCAAGTTTAATCTGAGAAACATAAGAATAAAAATGGTGTACTGATTGCCCCTGAAACATTTCCTTATTGTATAATGTAATGACACTGTAAAGTTATAAAAATTATGTTACTTTTAACCTGTGACATGTTAACAAGTGTCATACTCATGAATGGAAAGTCACTTATTAGTTTAGTCCTAATAATGACACAATTTACCTTCTTCACTGCAACTATTGTGTCATTTACTGAATCTCGTGCTTTGTACACTGTAGCAAACTGTAAAAGAGTAATATTAAAAGTATAACAATCATTGAGGTTATGTCATTACTACATAATGGTATAACATAAAATAAATTTAATCAAACTAAGGTGTATTTAACGACATCATAATATATTGCCATCTCAATAAATGCTGCATATTTGGGTTTTTAATAACCTGGCCTTCTCCCAAAAATTCTACTTTTTCATAGCGTTTTAACTTATCCTCCATCGCACAACCTATTTATCTATGTCAATGATATCATCCGGTGTCAATCAGGGTAGCCACACTTGTGGATGCTACACAGCATGTGTTCCATCAACGAATAAGCCTTTTCTATTTCATGCTATGAATATATGCTGGAGGAAGGAGGTTCGATTCCCAGAAGGAACAAAAAAATTCATCTTGTCACTGTTGTGCCAAGACTATGGTTGCACGAATTATTAGAAACAAGTAGTACGAACATAGCGACAATGACCATATGTTCATTTTATATTAATATAGTAATATTTCGAGAAGTAAAGTTATCTATGGAATACAGGGAAGGATCTGTGGAATAGACTGAAAATGTGAGTAAGGTTGTATCGTCTGTGATAATACGTGTTGTGAAAGCGTTCGGTTATCTGAAATGCGTGTTACGTTTTAATGTAGAAGAAAAATAGTTGGAAATCGGTATATAATAATGCTAAAAGCTGTGTTTTCGCAATACAGGCGAGTTGCTGTACCAGGAGGTAATGCATTATACATTGGTCATTGTATGTATGTACAAAGTTACAGTTCACCAAGGAATCAGAGTTTGAATATGTAACAACATGTAGCATGATATAAAATGTATTTGTTTCGCTGTGTAACGTATTACAGTTATTTCATCATGAATGCTAATGTCTCCATAAGTCACACATCAGAATTCTGTAAATGAATCATCATGCCATGTGATGTACAAGTATTTTCAAATTAATACCAAGACACTAGTATATAATCACTACTCTCACTACAAAGCAATTTGTGAAACGTTTGTAACACATAATAACTAACCATTGTCAGTAGCCATAATAGCCAAGACATTTTGTGATAATTTATAGTTGAAATCATTATTTTAGATACTGTGGTGAACGTCATGCAGTTAACATAATTAAACCACATTCATGGCAATGTTAAAATTTTATACTACAAATTGCTCTGTTGAATTATACAGATATTCATACTGAATTTGTACACTGGACTTCTGTTTAAGGAGTCAAGTGGTAGGGTAGTCAATCAAAAAGTTGGTTAATCTGAACTTCCATATTTTGCATGGCAAAACTGCTTTGAAGTATGGGAAATGGGGTTTGAAAATATTCTGAGACATGTCAGAACAAGGTATTTAGTAATGAACAGTATACTTGGAAATAAAATTTAACAGCAATCATTTTCAGATCTGAATGCCATTATAAAGGTCAAAAAGCTTTTAAAACACACAAATAAAAGAATTTAACGAAGAGACAAATATAATGGGTAAATATTAGAATAATACATTTACCAAAGGAAAATAAAATAAAAATTCTTGACTGAACTTTTGGTTATTGTATTTACCATAACTGAAAATTGACAAGCAGATAAATAGAATCACTTTTCAAAAGCTGATGAATAGATTGTTAATTAAGGGAGAAGCCATTGTATTTATAGTAGCGTCTGCAGTCATAAGCATCTATTTATGTGTTGCATGTTACTAAGAAAAACTACAAATAAACAAGAATTCGCTGCCAATTCCAGCCTAGCCTATCATTTTCTAATATGTAGTACTTGAAATAGAGGAACTGTTATATTTTCATCTGCACCAAAAACATTTCCTGTAAAACATGTCTATAGAGACTTATACCAGATTTTATCTATGTACCTGAAAAATTATTTTGATTTACAATTAAATATTCAGCAGGATCAATTCTCAGTCTTTTTTTTAAAAAAAATTTCAAACCAAATAGCAAGGATTCATTGACATTTTTCTAATCTGTATTCTCTTTTGCTTTCTTTATTAGTCTGTGTGCTACGCTTTTCATCTTCACAGCCAAGTAAAAATGAAGGTGCGTGTTCAAGAACAGAGAAGTTGCAGAAGAAGCTTCGAGAAAAGACACCGATAGGTACTTTAAGACTTTGAATTTTTTTAAATATGATTTATAAAAATTGTTGGACAGAGTTTTGTGTAAATCGGTGTGGGATTTGGAATTTAATTCAGTAAAGAAGCTCTAACGCCATGTCAAACAGTCAAAAGAATTTAAAGAGCCATCTATGGTTCCACTTCTGAGCCAGATGAGTCCACTCCAGTCAGCTCGTTATTTCTTAAAGATACTCCCACCTGCATTTAGGTCTTGGAAGTCGTCTCTTCCGGTCAGGTTTTCCAATCGTGATTTTGTATGATATGAAAACCTAATGATTTCAAGAAAACTCAAAATATTTTCTGTTGTTTTACGTGTATGCGTAACTTGGTCTTTTAAAATCCCGCAATATTTCTAGTATGTCTTGTATATTGACAGATGCACCTGATCTTTTGTTAAGAACATGTAAGTGACTATTTCCCCCCCTGCAGGAAAGCTAGATGAACTAGATGAAGGCAAACATCCTTACCAGGAGAAAGAACCGCTACCTCCGTGGCCAGATAATACGAACCCAAACACGGGAGAGGTCGGAGGTCCACGCGGACCCGAGCCGACGCGGTATGGCGACTGGGAGAGGAAGGGGAGGGTGTCTGATTTTTAGAGAACTGTATCGGGAGCTAGGACGTAGTAGAGAACTCGTAGGTAAGTTCCACATTTTTATTTTGAGTTATATTTTGCAGTTTTGTTATTAATATTATTTTTTTTCCAGTTGGTGGTCCTTATTGAGTACATTTCTTTGTTGCATATTTACAGTTTATGCCTCATGTCTGATCAGACAGTGATTATCTTTATTGTGCATTTATACAAGTTTTGGTAGCAAGATTCCAGCATTTTATTTACGTCGCAGATTCTACGATAAGGAAACTACTTCGACTGATTGACTTTATTTTATTTGTCCTTTAATCATGCAGCGCAAAAGTACGCAGTCGTAACCGAATTTCACCAAAGAACAAAAGACAGTAGGAAATAACTTGTTCTGAAACCAAGCAAATGTAAATATTTATGAATAATGAATCAATAATTTTGGATTCGCTGTCCCCATTTATTCAGACAATTTGCTGATCATTTATTGCTATTAATTTATTTTTGGTTCATTGTGAGGGGATGTGGAAAGTGTTTTACAGTTATCTGCATTTTAAAAATTATATACAGCAAAATAAATTAATATTTATTGTACAAATTCCTTTCATTTGTTTTCCATGATTTAGACAGCCACCCTGATAGGTCTTTCATGGTTTTCCTCAGTCCTTACATTAAAATAATACCAGAATGTTGATTTAAAATAGGCCATGACCACTTCCTTTCAACTTCTTTCCATATCATATTTTGTGATATTTTAAAGAAATTCATTTAATGCTACTTAACCTGTGTAGATGATACAGAATAATTTTATAAATCTGACTGGCGTAGTTACATTAATTGCATTTTCGTGCGATAGAATGAAATGTGTTCATAAGTTTGTCTTGAATTGATTGATTGGCTTTAGCCGGCAACCAGCTTCTCGGCTCGCATGCATCGTATTGTAGTAATTAGGACGCTTCGTCAAGGCCACGTGGAAGAGAGGCTTTGTGACGTGTACAGAAGTAAATAAGCATATTTAAAAGTCAAAGAACACAGGAGAGCCAAAGAGCGGAGGAAAATATGACATGAATATTAAATAATGCGAAAGGAGGAAAGAAATAGCATTGATAGGGTCTAACATAGGAGTGAGCTATTTTCATACTTGTCACCAGCGCCAGATATATTCTCTGCAGGTTCCTGATTCACTTTTTGGTTTTCAAGGTCATTGAAACCTAACCTAACCCACCCATCCCTCCTTACACGCAGGGTAGCAGCACCGAGTGAGCGACTCGTTAAATGAAGGTAGGTCCGCCGTCAGTGCTGCTTATTCCAAAACTTGCTTTGAGGACTTAAGACGGCTGTCTTCAGGGCTTTTTTTGTCATGTAGTCTGATAGGAAGTATTCCAGAGGACCTTGCTGCCTCCTCCATCAGGGGAATTACCTGGATGATGGAGGCAGAAAGAACCCGTGAAACGTCGGCATACTTCTACCAGGCTACGTAGCGCAACGTCCCCCCCCCCCAAAAAAGAGTCATATTATTTGTATCTCAGAATTTGCTGGAGGAAGTTGACAGAGAAAATTAAATGTGATAGCGAGTATTTGTTTTGAGATTCAAACCCATAACCTTCCAGTAACGAAGCAGGGGTGCTGACATTTCGTTGGGTGTTAAAATATCCTTAGGCTTTTTGATATAACACAGAATCTGAGGTTTTTGTAATTCATAGGATTTCATCTTGTTGAAGTTCACTCTCCGGACCCCCTGTTTTCCGGGTCATGTATTCGTCCGTGAATAGAGTTCTACTGTCCCCCTCTCCTCGTATATGTGCGATACCGTGGGGTGGAGCAGCAAAGCGGGCAAACACCCCTCATGGCACGTATTTCATTATCCCCCCCCCCCCCAGATAATCATAACTAACCAGAATGTTAGTTAAACTGTACCATTGGATTTCTGTATTATCATTGAATCAAGTCCACCGCCTGTGTTCGAGACTGCAGTACACTCACAGCGGATTGAAATTACTGAGCTGTTGTCTAGACTTGTATTTGGGCGGTACTCAGTTCGAATCTCGGCAGAGCTACCCCTTGTCTGGGTCCTTAACACAAAAAATGTTTTATGCAGAATCCAAAATAAGTTATAATAATGCTATAAATAACGACACAATCGCCATTTTGTGTCCGATTTCCTGAAAGATTTCGCAAGAAAATGTAGACGTTTTCCAAAATATGAGAAACGAAACTTTAAATGGCAATGACGATCTGTTAGTGCAAAAAGATTTTACCTTGAAGTATGGATCACGTTTCGCGGTCATGGATTTGGGGGTGGGGGGTTTGCATGATTGAGCATCCATTGCTGTTGAAGATGGGTATTGGTCAGTCGCTTATAGGATCCGAATTTCGAAGTGCAGAAAAGACGCGATATCGTAGGCGAAAACAGCTACCTGCAACACGTAAAAGCTTTTACGTAAACACGGAAGCCCCTTACATTCGAGGGACATGTTCGTATTTTTTTTATAAAACGTTACTCTCTGGCCTAAAAGTGTACATGACGTCACAACCCAGAACGTCGTCATCCTCGCCACTGTCAGAACGTCAAATCTCGAAAGAACATGGCGATCGCTAAAAATATTTTTGTGTGGTGATTACTAATACGGAAAGAGGTTTATTATTGTAACTTTACGCTTAAAATTTTGTGCGTTAACACATGTAACTATGATGTGGTATCAGTGGAGTCCCAAAACATGCATTTAGTGGTATAATTTGTTGAATTTCTCGTGAATACCAACGCCACAATTTGAAGCTCAACCCTTCCGTCCCCCCGTGTCAGATAATGGCGTTGTACAGGTTTCCTGGCAGCATTTGCAAATCCCATTAAGTTGCGATGACTGAATGTGCATTCGAACGACAGACACCAAAATAGATTTCTACTTTAGAGTCGTCACCGGTCACATTAGTGCAGTTGTACTGGATTTCGTGTACGTGTCCTTAACTAAATAATGAACTCCTTGGAGACGACGTTAATTCTTGAGCTGGTTAGTAAATTCCTCACGTGTTATGGTATACCTAAAGGTTTGTTGCGTTCGTAGAAACCTGTCGCATTTGAGTGACGAAAGGATTGGATTCTTTCAATATGGATCCATTTTGTTATGATGATTGCGAACATCCACAGTTAACCCTTTGAAGCCGTAGGTCGTCTGAATTATATTTAAGAATTCAGTCCGTACCGCGAAGAAAACACTTCACCTCACCATTACGAAAATCAGCTGGTTAACCCTTTGAAGCCGAAGCTCGTCTTCATAATATTTACGAATCCAGACCGTACCGCGAAGAAAACACTTCACTTAACCATTAGAAGTCGAATCAGGCGATACCACATAAGATTTAACAAAAGAACATCCCGGTCAAAGCCTTAATAACAGCGTTGAATTACGTAATAAACTTAACAACTGTCAATTAAGCGAGGAAAATGTTTATGCCTTATAGTTTATAGTGTTAGACGCGTATTGACACGAAAGTTCACTGCATAGTAGCTTGTAAAGTGATTACTTACATGACGAAAGCCTGATGATTGGATCGAATGGAATCAGGCATGTGTGTACAGGAAGTTCACGGTTTCTGTCGTGTGGCTTCTGCCCCCCCTTGCTGCAGTGTCAGCTGTAATGAGCGTGGAAGGTTTCTCCCGTACAGACAGACGTACGCGACATAACGTTTTGTTCAGCTGTCGCATTAATTCAGAAATATCTTGTGTTCTCGCACCGTGTAAAAAGTTTCTCAAGTAACCCCGATGGTTAAAACACACGATAAATTTTCTTAAAGCAGGAGTCGTAATTCGTCTTGTTTTCAAATAAGAAGCAGTGGTAAAGGTGAATGAAACTCCGTATTCAAATCCGTTTGGCCTTTCATTTTTGTATTTGTTTAAAAACGTCGTTTTTGGGCTCCACCCCGATATGAGTGCAGTTGAGGCCGCTCCGTAGGTCACGTGGTTCGTCATTTGTTTTTCACCGCCAAGGCTGGCACCCAGACAATTTTCTCTTTTTCAAGTCCTTCGTATTTCCGCTTCTCCACGTAACTCATCCATCATCTGGGGGATGGACAATGAGCTCATTAGTGGCCGTAGAGACAGTATCACTCCGCCATAGCATTAAGTAGGCCATCGTTTATACTTGTTCTTGGTTAATACGAAAATAGACTGACATTTTTAGTGTGACTAAAGCAGTCGATATTATGAAACATCATAATTTATCATTTTTTTTCTGTTGAGAATTGGAAACAGACGTTTCTGTAGTTAAGAACATCTTTTTTGTGGTTGTTACCGACGTTTCAGAGGTGCTTTCTACCTGCATCATCACGGCACTCATATCCCTGATGATGGAGGCAGGAAGCTCCTCTGAAACGTTTGTGAATTTCTACAAAGCCGCTGTGAGAACCAGAATTCGTACTATTTTTCGTTCTGTTATGAGGACATTAACTAAAACCTTAGTGGTTGACATTAACCCACTGACATTATGGCTTCACAAAGTTTAATGTAAGTTATAACTTTTATGTCTGTTATCCATTGACCTAAATAAAACGAAGCTCTGCTATAAAGGTTAACTTTCAAAATGCTTAACATTGGAGTGGATCACACAAGAGCTAGTTGGTAGACGAAATCGCGTTAGCTGTCTAAAAACGTGCGTAGTTTTTCTATGAAAATTGTTTATAAGACTCCCTAGACACAAAGTCATTTCTTCAAACATCGATAATATGAACGATGTTTAAACTTATAACCAATTGTCCCTTTCAGATCCGTAATTCCGATCTCTGTATTAACGGAGTTTGTGTGATTCGCGGTGTAAACAGCTGTTATCTTAACTTTTTGAAGCCGAAGATCGGCTAAATAACATTTCAGTCCGTACCGCGAAGAAAACACTACACTTCACCATTACAAAGATCAACTGGTTAACCTTGTTTAAGGAAATAATACGACTAAAACGCTAATTAACCTTTGGATCCGAAGCTCGTCTAAATAATATTAAGGACTGAGTCCGTACCACGAAGAAAACACTACACTTCACCATTACAAAGATCAACTGGTTAACCTTGTTTAAGGAAATAATACGACTAAAACGCTAATTAACCTTTGGAGCCGAAGCTCTTTCAAATGAAACTTAAGAATTCAGTCCGTACCGCAAAGAAAACACCACTTCACCATTACTAAGATCAACTGGTTAACGCTGTTTAAGGAAATGATCGCTGTTTATTCTGAGAATCATACGAAACACATAAATACAAAACGAAGAGTTCTTGATTTTTGAAGCCGGTGGGGAATATATTACTTTCGGGTTTTGAGGAGTTAAATAGCGAAGTGCGGTGTTTTCTTCGCGGTACGGACTGAATTCTTAGATGTTATGTAGACGAGCGTCAGCTTCAAAGGTTTAATCGGATTATATGACTTGGAAAACACGGTCATGTGATCGTCTGTCGCCCACAACCGAAGTCTTGTGTATAATGCGGCATGTGGCAAGGAGAAGCTAGTCGTACACAGTGTTTGAACATTCATAAACGTAATATGGGATATCTGTTGTGAAAAACAGAGGACGTCGTATAAACACAGCGACGAACAGCGAAGTAAATAAAGTTCCGACCGATAAAATGAACACTTTTTTTATCGTCAAAACTGTCGGCTGTTAATAACAGACCCCCCCCCCCCCAAAAAAAAAAAGAACACATGCATAACGAAAACTTGGGGTCCCATATTATGAGGGCTTTAAAAATGAAATATATTCTCGCTTTAATTACGTTATTTCAAGTTTCTTAATAGCTCTTTGCGAAATTAACACACCTTAACTCTTATTAGTGATAAAAAGTAAGTTTAAAACGTTTAATGTTTATCTTTATAATCTCACTACATATTTTTTAATTATGAGGTCTCTGAAGCTTAATGTAACACGTGGCCCCAGCGATGGGTGGGGTTCACGTGAAATAGTCTATTTCATTTTTGGATTCGTTCTTTGCTTTTTAAAACTGGAAAACGAAAAGAGAAAGTTTTTCCAAGTAGAAGAGAAAGGTGACTGCCTTCAGGGTTGTAGTCTGGTAGAAGTTTGCCGATGCTTCGGAGAAGCTTACTGTCTCCATCACCAGGGCGATCACCCGGAAATGGAGAATTGTTTATTATAAGTAGGTTTAAATTGAAATCTTCGGTTTGTATGTGTCGAAATATTTTACTCGTGGGTTTGTCGTAAGTTGCGAAGGCTGCACACTTGTTTTCAAGGGCTCCGATGTGAGACTCTTTGTCCTAGGGCCTCATGTTACCGGTGATACAATTTCTCACGAGGATCGACCGTGAATGCAGGAAAGCGAATGTGTTCTGGTCCTTTTCTGTCGATTGGTCCGGCCCAGATGCTGTTTTGTGCGAAGTTAAGGTGACTCCGCACTGTTTGTCTCAGAACCGGTTTAAATGTATATTTTAAGAGAAAACCAGCGGGGATAAGATTACAAGACACTGCAGTAACAGTGTACATATACTCTAAATAAGTACTCTAAAAGCATATATAGAATGATAATATTAAAATGGATCTTAGGAATACAGGGTGGAAGGTTTTGAATACAACAGTGGTTCTCCGGGTTCTGTAAAAGGCGAGGAATTTATAAAGCAAGACTGCTCCATAGAGTTAACCCTTTAATTATTTACGTAAATTCTCATTCTGCGCTCTGTGACCACAGATGACGAAACGTCGTTGAGTTAATCCAAATTTTTTTTGGGTGCAGGCACTGAAACCGATGTGGAACCACCTTAAGACCCGAAACTAGTTTACAGTTTCTTAAAGTTAAACTCCGTGTTTTGTTATTGGCAACTTAGCTAAGGAGGGGGCAGATGGACACAGCTGTCTGCCCCTAACCTCTCATCCCTTGCACAATTCATCACAAGGCAGAAGCTGGTTAATACGAAGCAAGTAGATTGGAAAATCATGTTCCTAAATGCGTGTGTCATTGTCAGAACTGGTTCGTTTTGCTCGTGGATACGTTAATACAGACCTCAAACACGTAATAGGAACAAAACCTATTTTATCTTTCCATATCACGAGAATTGATTGTCGATTGAAAATGATCATTTCCCCAAAATATAGAATTCTTCACCGAATGAACAATAGCAGTAACTAACAAACCTTTGTTGGCCTTAAGGCCTGGCATTAACGATAATTGCAGTGCAATGCAGCAAATTCCATGAAAGACAAGTCATCTATTGCAGTGGTATTCAACCTTTTTTGTTCGCGTACCCCCAGATATAATTTCTCTTCAACTTCGTACCCCCAAAGTTGTTGGTGTATAATTCAAGTTATACATAGCACATAATCTACATCTAAAATAAATTAAATAAATTACATTACTGATTATTCAATGTTTATCATAAAATAATATTTTTTTTTAAATTTCACGTACCCCCTAAGATGTCTTCGCGTACCCCCAGATATAATTTCTCTTCAACTTCGTACCCCCAAAGTTGTTGGTGTATAATTCAAGTTATACATAGTATATAATCTACATCTGAAATAAATTAAATAAATTACATTACTGATTATTCAGTGTTTATCATAATTTTTTTTAAAATTTCACGTACCCCCGGGGATACGCGTACCCCAGGTTCAATACCACTGATCTATTGAGTAGTAGAGCGACTGTTAGCTTCTCTACGACTTTATTTAATGACGTCAGAGCGCCAAATATCACTAGCAAAATTTAGGTCAGGATATGTTTCATTTTAACTGTGTTAAGTGTATTTCAGTTTGGTTCCATCCGATCGCAAATAACAGTAGTTGAATCGACTTTTAAGCTCTCTGATCGATATGGATAATCAGTTTAAATTTGTTTGCAACCGTTTAGGTCCGTTTCGAGGCCCCCCCCCCCCCAGTTGTGACTTGCGCATTGAAAGAAAGAAACCCCCCCCTCCCCCAAAGTTATTTTAAGAAGCGAAAAGTTCAGGTCCCCCCTCTCCCCTCGGGCCCTTTTGCACGAGTCTTTAATCCTCTGTTCACCGTTAACAAAGTGCCATAGCAAGTTCAGTTTTTGAAATTCGCACTTCGTCGTTTTCAGTTCTCGGCGGGTAATGACAATAGAAAAACGTTGCGCGAAGGTCCCAGTTCAAAGGACCGAGACTTCCTTCGTGTACAGAATCCAGAATTTCTCTTTCCCAAAGAAAGCAATAAATAAAGACAATTCAATAAAGCGTGTTTTTAGATGTAAATGTCGGAGAGAAATAGCTTGCCAAAATGAATGCAAATTAATTCTTGAGTTCAAGCGATTCTGAAGACTGTGAAGCCAGGCAAAGTCTCTCAGCCTTTTTTTTTTATGAAAAACACCAGATATTCTCGAACCATCCACCAGGTGATGGAATATATTACGGCATTGTGGTAATGGAAGGACGCTGTGTACTTACAGTGAGATTCAACTTTCACAGCATCTTCGTAATAATCCCCGTAGTTTCGCCATAAATTTAATTTGTATTTCAAGTATTACCGATCCCTGTGGCCTCTGGAAGAGTTTTATCATGGGTTCGAATCTCTTTTGGTGTCTTTTTTTTTTACTTGTTTGTATTATTCATACAACCCTGTCGATTCTCTTAACAATAATTAACAAAATTTTTGGGATAGCAGAGGTCAAGTTTTAATTAGGGCATTGGCGCGAAATAATAAAGAGAAAAATACGGTTATCAACACATTAAGAGGGATTATTGCATTCCCGAATCATCACCGATTTCCGAGTGTCATTTTGTCGGTCTTTGATTTTTTTTCCCAGATGTTTTGGGAAACCTCTCGGGCTTTGTCGGGTCGGTCCAGAAATGAATATGCTCTTTGTCTTAACATCCCCCCAAGTCCAGTTTTCGTGCTATGGCGCAGCTGCGGTTTGCCTGCCACTTGGCACTAATCCACTCTTCCACATTAGGTCATTAGCAGGGGTGGCAAACTCATTTCCGAATAATGAAGCAAACTGGAAATGTCTTTCTGCGAGGTCTTCGCGACTGTCGTCAGCAATGATCTGTCGAAGAAGTTTTGAACTTTTCAGTGAAGGGATTAAACCAATTTAATGCATCGAGAAATAGATGTTAAACAAAGAAATTTAGTGAGATTAAATTCTGGGGATGGTTACCTTATTCATTTTAGAATTATTTTTCTTCCCGGTTTCGGTAGGCTCCGAAAATATAAAAATTAAAGTATCAAGACTGAGATTTCACTTAGCGTATCAGTGCAGGTGTTGTTTTGTTTGGGTGTCAAACCTGGTTTCTCATCCTGACGCAAGAACACGATGCTGGTCGAGTTCGCGTTGCTCATGCGCAGAGATTCATGGGTAACTGCGTCGTCATCATTACACTTCACGATTTTGTGTGTCTATCACGTTGGTATTACGGTGAAAATTGTGACTTTGGAAAGTAACTTCCATACCAAATTTAATTAATATCTGTCGAGCCATATTCCAGTTATGAAATGCTAGAGATGGATGGTGATTAGGTTGGGTTAGGTTGGTAATTTGCGTGGGCAGAGCCTCCAGGGTAACGGCGTCATGTCATTCAGTCGGACGAATTCAAAGTTTGATCACGTTGTGTGTATTACCGGTCGGAGGAAGTCAAAAATTACGAATTTGGAATAGACGTCTTTGGGGAAAACGTCTAAGTGAGTAGTCGTGGTCTATTTTAAGGCATTTTACATTATCTGCTCCGGTGGAAAAACTCGAGAAATCATGACAGTTTTCCTCAGCCTGGATTTTAACTAGGTTCGAATCTGCCACGTTACCAATTTGCTAGATCACTCGATCTGGCTGTTAGAGATGACCTACATAAACGTTCCAGCATGTTTTGACATCCCTGCGTCTCTGCCTGCTTGCTGTACCCCATCACGTTCGATAGCATTCATCCCAGCTCGCTTATATTGTCAGTTCGTGAGCTAAGGAGCAATGGATGGGCTTTCATGGAGCTCCAAGTACGTGCTGTACCTATGTGAGGTTGACGGATACCTGCGCATGACAGGAACAAGTCTCTGTCCTGAACACTTGCGATTGGAAAATTGTTTCCCGTTCCATATGTGCTCTTTGAGACTTTGCCTGTGGGAACAAATTTGATGTAAGAAAGCTAATCCCGTTTCACACACGATAGGACATTCTCTTGTTTATCAGATAGTTAAGTATTAACCATCTGGGAAAAAAAATATATAAAAAGAACGTGTTATCCTTGTACAGATTTTCCCTTATTTTGTTAATCAACGAAAATCAACTTTTGTACGACAGACAATTTAATAAATCTTTTAATGTTCGTTTAATGTAGTGATTACATTGGACCGATAAATCAAATTTATCGCGTAAAATTTGATGTAGACTCCCAATATTAAACGTTGTCTAAATCGATTTAATTATTATCCAAGAGATGGTAAAGTTGCGTCATATTGTGATATAATAAATATATATTATTTAAATCTTGTCCGTCTGATCACAATAAAGTCTTATTAAATATTAAAATATTACAATAATTAACATTTAAAATATTTAAAATATTAAATGATGTTCTTTATCGAAATATTCGATTTACATGTCGTGATTAAATGATGGTCTAATGTAAATCGAGAATATTTCGATAAAGAACATCATTTAATATTTTAAATATTTTAAATGTTAATTATTGTAATATTTTAATATTTAATAAGACTTTATTGTGATTAGACGGACAAGATTTAAATAATATATATTTATTATCCAAGATAAAAAAACAGGGCCGACATATTTATAGACGCGACCTCTGCCCGCACGCAGAAACCATATAAGTGAGGTATCTGATAAATTTCTTTTATTGTTTTGGAAGAGGGATTGTAGTAATGTGTTGTAACTTAAGTAATCAGTGTGCTGTGAAACAGGCCCCCCCCCAAAAGAAAATTGTTCTCGAAAAACAAAGCGTTGCAGACTAACTTTCGAAGGAAGAAACTTTTTCCCTGTTAACTGCAGAAGTTCCAAATAATTTGTACAGTTAACAAAAAACACGCTTACCTTCAGTTACCAATGACGTTCGGACTAGAAAAAAGAATGTTCTAATTTCATTGTCTTGAGACAGGGTGGAACACGTGGCTCGTAAGCCTTTAAAGTCCAGTGGTAACTATATATACCAGCTGCTTTAATATTCAGTAACTACAATACATCTATGGGTTACTTACGATACTCAGAATAAACATCGATCATTTCCTTAAACAGCGTTAACCAGTCGATCTTTGTAATGGTGAAGTGTAGTGTTTTCTTCGCGGTACGGACTGAATTCTTAAATGTTATTTGTATGATCTTCGTAGTTAAGAGGTTTAGCCCTCTTGTTGTCTCGCCGTGGACAAATACTGCCGAGTATTTTATCAGATGAACGAAATGATCTTTGCTTAAAACGTTTCTACGTTTCTTGAATATGTACATATATAATTAATCTCTGACCCTTTCCTCGGAACGTAGTCTCAGCCGAATGTAAACTCTGTGCTACATGTTGTCACATCCATTCGTTTTTATTAGAATAAAAATCAGCTAGAAGTAAGTCGTCATTAGCAGCAGCCTCACGTGACCTCAAATAAGTAAATCAGTTTTTAACGCGACAGGCGAAGTCATTTGTATTTTTTCGTTGTTACGTCAGAATATAGAAGAGACAAATGACGACAGGTCGTTTAAAGCGTCCCGAGAAATCTTAACAGCGAAGTTACCGATTTTTTTTTATATTTAGTTTGCGTTTTCGCTACGAGATGGTGTTGGGAGTTTCCATTGACTGGTTTCACTGGCTGGCCTGACGTAACTGTCGAGTGGTGGGGGTAACGCTAGTAGCGCCGTCAGTGATCACTTCGGAAGCTAAAGTTCTCATTGCAGTTGAGGCGAGACTGTCGTGCTGTGTTGTTGCTATGCGCTCTTCAGCTTAGCGCCGGCAACTGTCAAGTGTGTATAGTGACATAAGTGCTTGTGTTTTTTTGTGGTGTGTGCGAGCATTTATATTTTTTTTGTTTGTGTGTTGTGATATGGCGACGTGCTATTCCACTTTCGATCTTGGCCCACCTCCCCCAGCGACTCGCCACTGTTCTCAGGCTCCTCACAAAGATTATAGCAGGCCACTGCACGTGGACTGCAGTGTGGAATATGAACTACCAAATCAAGCCAAACCGCCTGATGGTGCCAGAAGTGAACCTTTACTGATGATCCACCCCTGTTACTACCGACGAGCCGAAAGCCAGCGGCGAAGTCCCTTCATAAACAATTTACCGACCCCACGCAACGTCGTGGCAACCTCGCGTCGATCACAGGCATCTCAGGTTCGGTTAGTTCCACAACAACAACAGCAACAACAACAACAACAACAACAACAGTACCAGGTACGGTATCTGGAAACCGCGAGCCAACAACAACCCGCGTGGAATCAGCAGCATTTGGAACCTCCCCCGGTGTATTCCAAACCCGCGGGTGGTAAACCAGGAAAACGGGATCCTCTGCTATGCGGTGGTGGTGATTTTAGTTCAGGATCGGACAGTGGAGTGAGCGCGGGACATTGGACTGACTCCGAACGTAGTCCACTGGCTCCAGAACTCAGACTCCAGAGAGATTTTCACAATAATAACAATAATCAACCCGGAGGTGGTACTGACAGCGGGATTGCTACCCCAGTGTCCTTGGCAGACGACAAGACTGTACTATCAGGTAAGACGCGGCTGTACGAAGTACTTTGATGTCCCCTGTCAGCCGTCTTCCGTGGGGGGGGGGGGGGGGGGGGTGTGTCAAGATACCTTATGACCGGCGATATCTTTGGCTTTGTCCGGAAATGAGCGATGAGAAACGTGAAAGAATTAATTCGTGTTTAAAACGTTATATCTTATATTGGAATGTTGGTTCAGCGAGTTGCGGGGACGTGTTTCGCCGACAGACAGTCTTAACGTGCGCTGAAAAATGAAAGTAAATAATTATCACATCCACTCAATTAATTGCTTTCGTGTTGTGGACAGTTTTTTTTTTTTATGGGTTGGATCTGATTGAATTGATTTCGACTCAAGTTTTGACATTTCCAGCAATATATTCACCCAGTCCTTGCGTAATGTATAGAAATTTCAGTTTGAGGAAGTTAGAAACAATGTAGCGCCGATAAACTTCCTTTCGTCTTATAAATCTCAAGAGAACAATTCTTGGAACCCGTAGGTGGATTGTATTATTAATCGAAGCCAGCATTTACAAGAAATAACTTACTTGCAGTTCTGTTTGTCACGTCATGACATTAAATGTCTGCAGACATTTCTCTGACCATAAAAGACGTCGTGATTTGTGCTGTCGTCTTGGTTTTTCAGAGCGGAACGAGGAATTGATTTGCAGCCAATACGTAGGATGAACGAAGGTCAGGGAATGTCGGCCCCTAAATTCGTGGAACGTGTCGAGTAGAATCATGCAGTGAACAATTAGTGTAAATGATGAGGTCATATATTTCTCTTGCTATAAATTAATTTATTATCTTGTTTCATCGTTATGAATGTAACGACGTTTTCGGTATGGGATAAAAACGGTTGTAAGTTGTGAACATCGTCGAATAATTGCGTTGGAAAACTTAGATAACACTGTCATAGATATTAATCTACACGACCTACGTATTTTAGAGTCTCACGAACATTTTACTGAGCCTTCTGAGAAGAATAATAGGCCACGGCTTCGACTTGACACTGGTTTTAAGATAATACGAAAAGTAATTTTGTGTATTATGGAATTAAATACGAAATTAAGTGTAAAATCACTTTCGTAGTCTAGACATGAAATGATAAGATGGATTAAGAATTTATTTAGCTACTTATTTTATTTGGAATCCCTTATTTCGTGGTTGTTAACCGCTTATCAGCAGAAAATTTGTCTTGGTTACCAAAAAAAATACGAGAAAGATCAACTTGTGCCGAATTAATAACAGTCACGTTTTAATTTCCGTGGGAGTTTTATTCGTGGAGTCTAACCCGGATCGTCCGTCCTGTAACAGGCCTCGACTACCGTCGTTCTACGGATACGTAGCTCGCATTTGCGTAAGTGAAAATCATTGTCGCACTTAATGACAGGTTTGCGAAGCAGTTTTGGGAACTACTGCGTTACTTATGCATGCACGAAGATTACATTTGACTGCGTGATTATTTACCGTAACCTGTCAACAGAATCTAGGTTTACCGATCGCTGTCATGCGATTATCGTAACTCCTTATGTGAGTTAATTAGTAAGAAACGTCGGGGAGTCCCCATGTCAGGGCCCGCTTTTCAGATGTGAACGGACAAATGGCGGTTTCAGTGAGTTGCAATCAGGAATAATTTGAAATCGATTATGGACGTGAGAAGTGGCCACCGTTCGGGGGGTTCGTAGATCGTCATCTCTTGTCTGGTTTGCACTGCGAGGGTGAAAGTGTGTGTGGGGGTGGGGGGGAAGGGATATCACCGTCGGCTGAATGGGGGTACGAGGACGACGCCCTTGGCCCCGTCATTTGCGCAGACTCTGTACGCTTCGCCTGCCACGTTTCGATTGGGCGTGGTACAGGTCTTGGTGAGGAATTGTAGCCGAATCCTGCCCCCTCGAAATTTTGGGTTTTGCACTTCCCAGTTGCAGTACACGAACTTCACAGTATTAACCCTTCAGAGAAAGTGGTAATTATACGTACCACCTGATTTAATGATCAGTAATCTTCATTTTGCTCAGAGACTTTGTTTATGTCGCGTGTAATTCTCGATATAAATAGTTATCGATTACCTTGAACTTGTTCTATGTAATGGTGAGGTGAGTTGTTTTCTTCGCGGTACGGGCTGGATTATTAAATATAAGTTATTCCATCTTCGGCTTCAAAAGGCTGAAAGGACAACTACATTCACGTGGTTATAGCCGTTTGAAAATAGTTTAAATTGTGCAGGTGAAGTTTAACGAGTATTTTTTTTAAACATCGACTTCACCATTTCTTCACGTCTGTGCTTCAACATAATTTGAATTATAAATTTTGTCAGATAAATGAACATTGTTTTGTAGGGTCTGAATTGATGTTTGGGCTATTGGTAGGTCCCTTGTCATTTTCTCACGAATAATAAATAGGCATTCTTTCCTAACACAATATGCACCTTAATCTGACTCCCCGTGACGTAATTTCGTCTTCATTGTGTTGTGTAGCCGGCATCAGCCATGAATCACTGAATACTTCGATATATATCACATCTCTCGATCCTTTTTGTGTTCGTCAAAAACATTTTGCTGTGTCACGCCCTCTGTGGTTCCGCGTGAAATCGATAATTCTGGTATATAGACCATCACGATATAGGGGAAAACCCCCACCCAACATCCTGGACGTGCTTTGTCATTTCTGATGTAATTGGCTTTGAGTTGTTTGCGATTAAAATGCTTTTATAGAAGTAATTCTGAAACAGTGGTAACATAAGCTATCTCTACGTTGGACATTGACAAATAAGATGTGTGACTTTAATGGTTCATGGTTAATGTTAAAATTTGACTTTGCGAAGTTTGGAACTACAGTTTATTTGGGTATTGAGGAGCGATTAGTGCCGTGACTCATTTGCATTTCATTATTATCGTATGTTGGATCTTGTCTGGGTTTTTTTTTTGGGGGGGGAGAGAATAAAATTATCATATTAACATTTGCAGTTGTAGTTTTATACTATGTGCTGCGAGGGAAGGGAGGAATGAGGAAGGAATGACGAGAAGATGTAAGTTGGATGAAGTTTGTTACGTCACTAGCAGTTGCAGGCTTTTTTTTTATGGAGCCCTGGTCCCAATTATTTACCAAGGACGTTTCAGTAAATCAAGCCTGCGCATCTATGTTCTGACAATGGTTCTGTTTTATGTTTTGAACGTAACCAAACGCAATATTTGAAAGTTAAGTAAAGGGGCGAGACCCTACGTAAATTACTGCTTTTTTTAGTTTTTTCTTCTTGTAGTCTGAGATTAATGAAGATGATGTTGATGGTTGGATTCGTTAAATTAAATTGCAACTTTTCATAATAAACGTTACAGATTGGAGTATCATCGTATTAAGCGAAGCGTTACTCTTCAGGGTGGAAGGCAGCCGAGAGCAGAAATTCTCTAATGAGTTTCAAATTGGAATTTGGAATAAATCGATGCCAATCTAATGGCGGATAATTATGGCGATACGTGATACGCTTAATTATTGTTTGCGTACATTAATGAGAAAATTTTAACTTAATGGCACAGTGAGAATATCGGGGAAATACGGGAGGAGTAATTAAGTAAACTGATTTGCCATGCAAGCTTAGACCTTCTTAACTTTAAGTTAGTTTGATTTAAAATATGTTTATCTGAAGTAACGAATTTTTGCGTTGTGTTTAATAGGCCGTGCAGAAAAGCCTTTAACGCCGATTCGATTATGCGCGTGAAAATGCGAACAGTTATTTACCGAACGCGAAAAATTCGATTACGTGCTGTCTGACAAACGCGTAGTACCACAAAAAATGCCCCTGCTGTTTAAAAACCTAAAGACGGTTCGATGTGATGGACTTTGATTCTTAACTTTGTGTTAATTAACATTGTGCTGATATTTTACTTCATAGTGCAACTTCCTGTTGGCATCTAACTTTAGCTCTCGACTTTCGGATGATTTATTTATTTATTTAGTGTTCTGTCTGACGACAGGTCCATATGAACAGGATCCTTCCATCCTTTTCTCGGACTGGGACCTGTTCATATACGTTCTTGGCAGATGATCCAGAAGTGGTTTGCCATTGCCTTCTTCTGTGTGTGAATGGAGTAATTGTTGGGATGCCACGGAGGAAAACTCCGTGTTGCCTAGACCACGGCCTTGCCCAACACAAGTTATAAATTCGGGCACCGCCGGGAATCGAACCCGAGACCCCCAGGATTACAAGGCCACCGTTCTAACCGCTAGACCACCGTGGGGGTACTTTCCGATGATACTTTATTATATTTATTGTAAAATAGTTGTGAGTAGACTCGCATTTTAAATTTACGTTTGTATAATGCAGACATGGACGACGTCAGAGACTTTATTATCTTGAAAGTTCAGCCATTTGCCTTTACAAGGCACTGGATTGATGATGAGATTATTAATTGATCTCTAGTCATCAAATAATAAAACTGATTATGAAACTCGTTGCTTAAGATAACAGCTGCAAAACCAATTTCACGTTCAGAAACAAAACGGAAAAGAAGCCACCACGTAACAGCTAATTATGCTATAATATTTTGTTGCATAATTACGTGGTGTAGTCCAGAGAATGTCTTGCTATAATAATGAATAGTCAATACCTTACCACATTGTATGTTAAGTCCGCGGTTCACGTGTCGCTGGTGGTGTTCAATGCCTCGTCCAGTGTTAACATGATTGGAGATCTTTAAACTTCAGCGATGTCAGTAATATTAATTTCGAAAAATCTTCGTTGTGTAATTGCACAACACTCTTAAAGCCGAAATTCGTTTAAATTATATTAAACTGTCCAGTCCGTACCGCATAGAAAACACTAAACTTTACCATTACAAAGATCGACTGGTTAACGCTGTTTACATAATCATATGGAACCCATAAATACTAATTGAAGAGTTACGTTTGCTACCACCTGACACTTTTTTAGTAGAACATAGGTTTTTTCTGTATTTTGTATGTTCTAAGGATAGACAGTTAAACATAATAGATATCGAAAGATAACTTTTATATATGATTTTCTTTGACGAAATCGCTGTTATTGCAAATCGAGAGAAACGGAAATTTGAATTTCCTAATTCGAGGTTAAGAGCTGCATGAAATTATAGCTACTAGTTTTTGAAATGATAGTTACCAATCACAAACTTTTTAAAGAGCTAATTTAATTGTAAGATGAATAGCTGAACTGTTGAAGTATAACCAAACATTAAACTCAAATCTGTTAAATGTTTTTTATAAATTATTTATATTTGAACTGTACAGCCGGCGTGTGATTCATTCTTACAGTTTTAACTTTACGACGTGTGGGATTTAAAAAGAAAAGAAAAGAAGGAAAATGAATGAGATTCTAGGAAATGTGTATGGAGTGATGTTGACATGGAAGGCCATTTCAGATTTTGCTGAGGCATTATGTAGAACTACACTTGCGTATAACACCTCCTCTCTACGGTACTGCGAAAAATGGTTTGAAAGTTCACTGAATCGATTAAAATTTCTTCTGAAAGCATTTTTCCCCCCCTCTAAAATGGCAGTCACTCGACCGAGTAAACAATTTGCTAATGACGCTTTAGAAGGCTGAAAAATATGGCACGTAGAAATTATGTTGGACAGTCAGTGTAGTGACTTCGATTCTCGACAGGACAGGATTTTTCTCATCGCCACAGCGTCTAACCCGGTTCTGGGGCCCACCCAGGGTACTTTAATGTGGGATAAAGCTAACCAGTCACCTCCAAATGCGTGACACGGTTCTTAGTTAAGCTCCAGGGACAAATTAACTTTCAGATCTTAGATTGTAGTAACGAAATGTGGATCTCGTCTTTTCTTACTGAGCATTATTAGACTTTGTGTCAACATAACTGAGCATATTTAGCCCATGCGCTTAAAAATGTTTGGTTTTAATTGCTGTTTGGTTATGTCATTGGCAAAAAGTTGTCAGTGGAACCACGGTTCCGGAGAATTTGACGTAAATACGTCTATACGGAAAGGAAGTTTATACATTGGCTTTATTCTAAATATTTCCTTTATTCATACTTCACATTTGAGATAAGTTTGATTAAGACTTTGCTTATTTAACTTGAATTAGTTACGCTTAAGATGGGTCTGTGGTAGTTGAATGTAATGTAATGTAAGGTAATGTTTTATAGGTAATAACAATGCTAAGTAAACAGATGAGGTTTCCTAAGTAACATAACAATGAAGTTACACTTTTTCGTAACAATTTTTCGTAACACATTTTTGCCGAATGACACTGACCCTAAAATATAGACGTATTTACTTCAAAATTGAGATAATTTCATTGGATCTTCTTGCCGACTGTAGTTCTGAAGATAAATTATTATTCCTACTTTTGCATTGAAATCGCTTTACATAATGTTATAGTTCTGTATAAAAGCTGTGCTTTGTGTCTATGTGTTCATCCTCTGTTGGTACACACATCCAGAACAGTTTCACACTAACGGCGTCTTATTTTAGACACATCTTGTCTGACAAAATGTACCCTGTCAACTGCTGATGTTTCTCCTACGATTAGCATTCTCCTTTATAGTATAAATAATTGCATATTCATCTGCTAGTTTACCATCTGACCTGTATTTCGTCTGAGGTAGTCTCAAAATCTTGACTTACTAAATTCTTGTCCTACTGATTTAATGAGACATCTGACATACCGAATTGCAAATCCCATTTCCGTTCTCCGTTTCGTAGACCCTTCGAAGAATATCTGGATGTCCGACGCCGTGCGTATACACCAGTTTCTGCCACCCACGCCTCCAAAAACCCTCCAGGCTGGAAGATCAATCATCCTCCCGCATGTACGACACGCCAAAGCCTACTTCGCTTTAAGTTTCAATAAACAGTGATCCCACTTAGAGTCGATTTGCATGCCTGATCATACGTAATCAGTGTTTCAATTCCCCGCATGCGTTGCACCTGTTCTATTGAAGTCAGGCAAGTTTCCTGCTCAACTGGTGTACTTTTATATTACTCGTTCGTCAGTCTCATTACGTATGTGTAAAAACCTGTCTGGCGCTGTGGGTAGTTTAATAATCCGGAAAAGGGCGGTTCAGTAGGAAGCGCCCGGAAATGGGGAAGGCAACTGGGGGGGGGGGGTCGGCGTGTTGTCGATCCCCTCTCCCCTTCCTTAACAGCTATGGATGACGATGGAAAAACTTATTATCTTGTTGGTCAGCTGGCTTGCTGCTCGATCTGCCTTTTACTTTTTCCGAAGTAATGGAAGAGATACTTTAGTGCTTCTACCATTTTGCCGTCTGTTGCAGGATGTCTCAAAACGTGGGCCGCGTCATCGTTTTCTCATCGGCCCGAGTACATTAATTAATTTGTCGTAATTGAAGTTTGTTGTCGCCGAAGTTAAATTTTCGCTTTTAAGTGTGTAACCAACAAAAAGTATGGTTCAGTGGTAGTAGAATAATTGATGGCAACAACAGAAATGGATTATGATCCGTCCTCAAGATTCGGCCACATTTAAGCACTGTATTTGGCAGATAATCCTTTATGGTTATTCTGACTGTCTGGTTTTGATAATCCATTTTAAGTCTTTAAACATGTTTTGGAATCGTTCCATTTGCTAGCTTCTCGTATTCTCTTTGTTCGGCGCCAGTATACCCACGCGATACTTAAATTCCAGTCAAATTCGAGAGAATACGTAAAAAAATGTTTTTTAAGTTATTTTCGTACTTTAGTTCTCTGAACTTATTAAAACTCGTATACTTGTTTTAACTCTTGGTTTGCTTTCAAAACAAATATTAAAGACTCGTCGAGTGGACATTAAATTACTTGGAATACTTTAAAAGTTACTGTTGCAGAAATGGTCAGTTGCATATGTGAACGGTTATGTGTAGTCTAAATATGTTACAATATTTATGTATCTCATAAAAGAAAAAATTCATTTGGCATCGACTCATGCTGACAGAACCCCACGTCACATTACTGTAGCAATTTTAACTCGAACTTTGCGTATAAAATTTAAACTCTTCAAACGTACGGTTGAAATTCTATGCCTTTGCGAAGTTCGGATGTTTCAAATCAAATGATTGGGATGGCTGAGTACCAATTTGTTTTTCAAGGTTTATTTTAAGTTCTAAAGCGTTAGTTGACATCCATTTGACTCTGCAACCCTTTGTCACAGAGTGCTTAACTGGTCATGAAACTATACACCAGTGGCGCTGATGTGCATGAATTGTTATAATTATGTGACGTCAGTGTTGTCTTCTCGTCGTTAATTAATGAGGCCATTCGGTTCTGGTTTCCAGTATTGCTTTTAGGAGAGTTAGGTTTTGAAGGTCGAGCGAGCTGCATCCTCAAGGCCACATGCCATGGAATTCTCATCTCACAGGATCATTCTCGTGACGGCGTGCAATTTAAAATCGGGGATGAGGTGGGGCCTCAGGGTATAAGTAAAATTTATTATACAGGGTGTTGCATGAAAAACGCAACGCTAACTACAGCGGTATTTGTGAATTTTGGTGACATCACCGTAACAATAAAATCGTGTTGCTTTTTTTAGTTTTTGTTTGGTAGGAAGAATTTAGAGGAAAGCTTTTCATCGAATGTTGAAAATGTTAATAACCTAACCTAAAAGACAAGCATCCGCCCCCTTCAATGTGTTTGGTTGGGCCTTCGTAGTGTTTTTGAGTCAGTGTTGGCCAGTCTGTTTGGTATTATCGACTTTCAATCCCTCCTCGTAGATTTTTTCGAAAAAAAACCTAATTCTTTTAAAAGTCCCCATGTTCACACATGCAGAACTTCTGCGCATCTGGAGTGAGCAGCGTCCTAGCAACTACAGCAACCTTGATTCAAGTGTCACGTATTAAGTTCTGAGAGGGTTTTTTTTTGCTGTAGTAAGTGATTATATTTTATTTAACGACGTTTTTCAGTGGCTGAGGATGATAATGAATAATTTGTGTGTGGAATCGGGGGGTTGTGACTTAAAGCTCGTATTCTTCGTTCAGGGACAGATGCACTCAACGGCGTATTCTGTTTGTTTGATGTGAGAAACTGCTTTTTTTTAGTCTTGTCAGGAAATAGTGAGTGGCCTTTATATTTGCATGTATACCGCCGTCTGAGTAGGAAGTGGTAATTGTTGGGAAAACCAAATCTGGTTTAATAAGGAAAAAATAATAACTCCATTGTAGGCTACTAAAATGCGTCTCCTTTCAGATTTTGATACAGAATGAACACTGTTTTATGGGAAAATGGCAGTCGCATTCTTTGTGTTGCCTTCAGTATTTTTTTTTTACAGGAAATGTTGTCCTTTGTCGAAGTTCTTTTGAAGGGAACTGGTCACAGTTGAGCCTGTTGGTTCAGAACGTGGTTCGTGGTTCGACAGTTCAGGTCTGAGTGAGACGAACGAATATTGTCTGTGTTTTTCCTGCGGAGACGCTCAAACAAAAGAATTACCCTCATGAAGAATGTAATTACTACATTCGTGCATTTTAACAAGGCCACCTGATGAGGGGACACTTTGTACTTCCACGTAATTAGGTTTTATTGTATTTTTATTTACGTATCCTTACAAAGAATCCACGTTTGTGGGGAAAGGAACTTCAAAAATATCGCTTTACGTGTATTTTTAAATTTGTTTTTGATTTTAGCGAGAATATTTCTTTTCTTAGAGACTGGGGGGGTTATGTCACCGTGTATACTCTTAGCTAGATTCCAGCGTTCCTGAGGAACATGATGTCTCCATCTTCAGGGTTGAGGATGCCAACGATCCGGAGAAACATACTGTCGATATCTTGTGGGTGGATAGCTGTTTGTTACGTTTTGCGACAGAATTTAAAAACTGTCCGCGACCGACATATTTTGTGACGTTACCATGACGTGTTTGTTATGGTTTCATTTTTTTCGTTCTGTAACCATAGGAAATGCTCTATGTTATTGAAATCCAAATGGCATCTACTCCATATTTTATGAAGCAATTGCTTTGTTCGTGCTCTCAACAATAGGCTTTCCCCTCTGTTCCCTGTTTGAGACAAAGGCTTCGTCATTGTGAGGGAAACACTTAAGAGGGGGCGGGGGGGGCAGAACAATGCCTTGCAAGAAAAGTGTACTGACCGACGTGCCCCCCCCAACTAAAGTTTGGAGGTCTAAATACCAATGCAAGAAAACTTTCCAATTCTGATCTTTGTCCGTATCGTGTTTTTATGAGAAATGTGGAGTCACTCAACCGTGATATAGCCTCTGTTCCGTATGAACAATGGCGTTATGGGACGTTCGTCCTCTTCGAGGCAAGCTCGTTCTTAGTGGTCCGGCAGAATAGAAACTTTCTTCTCATGATTGAAACAGTTTCCGAGCCGAAACGTCGTGTTTAAAAAAAAATAATGATCGTGCAAGTCCACAGTGTTACGAGCCATATCAGCGTCAGTTGTAAATTATCAGTGCTTGTCATTAGCGGAATCATACGAAATTAATGTGTAGCAGAAAGGTACTTTAATAGATTACTTTTAGTATGATTTGTTAACTCTGTTTGTAAAGTATTGCTTTAAAAGTGTAATGGCACGTGAATGTTTATTCACAGTGACGGCTTTCATTATCTTGCTTTTAGTTTGGCTAGCTTTAACCCTCCAGCCAGCAGCTAGCCGCAACTAATTTTCAGGAATTCTCCCTTGAGAATGTTCCCCGCCGACCCCACCCCCAAGCCATTGTAAAATGTCGTCCTTTCTTATTATTACTGAATATTTCTGTTCTACTCACTACTTTACTGCTTACGGGTTGCTTTTGTTTTGAAACACGTTCCATTATCCTGGCTCCCTATTGTGTTTAATTGTTTGGTTACTTGCTGAAGCGATTTATTTCTGTACGGACTTAGAATGTGTGGCATATTCTTGCCAAATAGTTACGTAAAGTTTAGCAAAAAGGTTTCCAGGAAAGGAATGCCTCGCCATTGAATAATATTCGTATAAAATTATACTCTGCGATTATCAGAAGTAAAATAATGCAGCTCTTGTGTTGTTACGAAATAATTACATGTTCCCGTAGTTCTGTACCAGCTCTGTCACTATTAATAAACAAGCCACGTTTCAGCATAAACATTACAGTAAACTGAAGGGAAATAAATAATTACTACAATAAATACTGAAATTGTATTCTGTAACTTCACAGAGTAGGGTCCTTATTGGGAAGATAATAGTTGCTAAGGTTGTTATGAAATCCGTCCCCGCCGCCCCTCCAGTCTGCTGCTATGGGACCTGAAGTCTCATACCGTGTTCACAAGACCGCCATTTTTCCCTGGTCTGAGCCACATTAATCCACTCCGCTGTTATAGCCCATTTTTTTATAAAGGTTCTACTCCGAGGTCTTCAAAGTATTTTTCGTCCTCCGTGTTTATCGACTAAGGTTTATATCGAAATTAATTCTGTTTATAATTTGATTTAATGACGATGACTAATCGGCAGGGAACAGACTTTACAGCTCCAGTTTTCATTTGAACAGTGACAGTTAACGCTGTCGGACGAATCGACGCGGATGCAATGGGTCTGACTGCTCTGTTAACGCGAGTAGCGAATTAAAACACCGGTACGTGTCACACGACCGGCTCCTACCTGATTCAGTCTCGTCGTAATGACCTTGTACTTCAGCGTTTCCCGTTACACTCGGATCATTGGTCTTTGGAAACAATATAATAAAATTAATGGACATTTTATGTCGGATAAAGAGGAAATTAGCGAGAGTACCACGTTACATGCTAAGCCATATACTTTTAACTCTTTGTGAAGATATCAGCCTTTAGGGCTGTTGTTCAGTGTGGTCGCTTGGAAGTTGGCCGACGTTTCAGATATGCGTACTGCTTCTACGATCAAGGGGATGAGTCAGAAACGTCGGCCAGCACAGGGCACAATGTCTCAGAAGGCCCGAGGCTGTCATCGTCGTCAATGGGGAAGTACAAAATTTGATGTTTTGAACTGACGTAATGAGGCAGTATTTCATCGGAAGTAGAGTGATTATGACGTGCGTATGTTTTGGCGGATGAACGGGCCGGAAAATCTGTTTTGATATAGCAAGACCTTTTCCGGGACGAACTAGGTTGTTCCACGCTCCTGGGATTTGTCTTCAACGAGTTTAACCTTCGAAATTCTTAGTATTTTTACAGCCATGATGTCTCTCACCAGCGCAGGCGAACCGTGTCTACACGGCGTAGCACATTTTACAAATTTTATTTTCTACATTACAACTGTAAAGGCTGATGAACGAACATTGATCAGAATTCTACTTCAAATTCCATTACAGTCTAGCGATTTCTGTGACCCGGCGAAGCTTAATTTATATTTTCTCGAAACTTTGAATCTCGGTTTGAGAATTACGACACCAAAGATGGTTATATTCACTGTCATTGTCTGGACACCTTTTTTTTTTCCCCTCGACAAATTTTTGAGAAAGTTGAACTGTTTTTAACTGAGGGGTTGAGGGGAGAAGGGGGCTTATACAGCCTTGCGCATTGCAGAACTGTCGAATATGAGGTATGTGAGTGCTTTTGTACTTTTTACAGAGGGTGTTCCGTAATATGAAACTAGCCGAATGAACGTGTTACGGTAATAAGCCTGGGCTCTGTGTAAGGGAGCTCTTACAGCATGGAAGTACCTAAGGCTTCTAATTCACAGGATCGGCTCAAGGTTTTGAATACCTTCCTGCAGCCATACGAGACACGAAGCAGCTGTGCCGTGTTCTTTAACTTCCGTTCCACCCCAGTGCGTAGTCAAGAGAATCGTGAATCAAACGAGACCAACTTGGGGGTAGTCGGACTGGATGCAGATACATATTTTTTGTTTGTCATTGCTGTTCATACCCTCAGCTGTTTCTTGGGTTTATCATTTTCTCGGCCATATTGCTCTACAGCTGATTGGTTCGTTGGAGTAATTAGCACCTAGGTCCCCGCACGAAAGATAATGCACCTTAAAATAAGGAATGAACGCTTCCTTCCATATCCTTATCAGTTTATCGTTCATGACCATTTTATTTCTGCTCGTGTATGTGATAAAATGTTGTAGAGGAAATAATAAGTTCTGAGCTTTTTTTTTTAGGATGATTTGATTTGGTTCTTACGATGCTGTTGTGTGTTAATACGCCTTGGAAATAAGCCTCTGGCATTTTTAATGCTATCCCAAACAATTCTAACCGATAATTCCAGCAGTGAGATACAACGGAATGTTGTGGTCTACGTTTCTAGCTGTGCCAACGGGCTGGACGACCGGGGTTTGGTTCCCGACGGGTCAGGTTTTATCTTTGTCACGTCCACCACACAGACCCCGGGACCTATTCAGTTGGTATACGGTTCTTTCCTTGACGGGGTAAAGCTGAACTCTCGCCTCCATCTGGTGGAAAGGTTAAATTATCGTTTAGCTGTCTAATACCCTTTCTAAGTCAGCAGCTTATTGGCAAGGTATAATGGGAGGAGCGTACGTTAAATTTCTGCAGAGGTTACAGGGAAATGTGAAAACGCAAGTACTGTTTAATATTTGTTTTTTGTGTCGTGTCGTGAGGGGATTTTTTAGTTTACTTGCTTCACGAAATATTAACGTGATCAGATGAAGTAGGATGGGCAGCGTATGTAGCGCGAATGGGATAGATGAGATATGCATACTGGTACAGAATTTAGTAGGAATTTTATCCCCATGATGATGGAGGTAGCAAGGGCCTCTGAAACGTCGGTATACTTCTACTAGACTACACGGCCCAACAACCCAGAATACAGCAATATTCAATATTAAAGTAAAGTAAAGTTTGTCCCACTATACGCCATGTAGGCGCTTGGGGGGAGTGGGGGTATAGCTCCTCTCTTCCTTGACCTCGGCACTAGATGGGGGTGAGTGGTCAGCATCACGCCCCGGCCGGCTTTACCCCCGGGAAAGGACCCTGGTACCCATTGTAGAGGAGGCTGGGTGGACCCCAGAGCCGGTCTGGACGCAGAGGCTAGAGGAAAAATCTTCTGCCCCCGTCGGGGATCGAACCCCGTAGCTAGTCACTATACTGACTGAGCTATCCCGGCTCTTAATATTCAATATTATAGTTAGTTATAAAGAAACGGTGAGCTGATGTGTGGATTTATTTGAGTGAGGATAGGAGTCAGTAGCGAGATCTTGTGAACACGGTAATGAACATTCTGGTTTCTTAAAAAGGCTGTCAGTTACTTGGCTGGTTGGGTGAATATGAACTTGCCAAAAAGGATTGTAGATTGTACAGTGTTGTTTTGTGAAACATAACGAAATAGCCTTTAATGGCTGTCATTATAAGAACATGGTTTTAGATTATCTTGTAAATTGCAGTTCAGTGCTTTGCAGATAGCTTTGGCGTTTTGTGCAAGATACTATACTTATCACGAAAGTTTTTGGGAGAACAAAAGAATTAGCGTACGTGACAATCACGGTTTCTGCCCCGGGCCGAGTCGCCGTAGATGTTGGGGTGGGGGGGGGGACATCCATGTTAACGATGAAGGGCATGATACCATTCCGATTTTACATTTCCTCAGCTGAGACGACACTGATTCCACGGCATGTAGACTACCGCTATCCCCAGACTATGTTCTGCTGAACGCCGATCGACTGACGATAATTTTCTCTAATAACAGTTTCTGTTGTCTGAATTATAAGTCTGAAGACGACGTACCAGAATATTTATCGATGCTTCTTTCATAAGAATCAAGGTCTTTCTGGTGTGAAAGTCTGAAAGAAGAGACCACTTGGAAGACCTAGGCGTAGATGGGAGGATAAATAGGGTTGGGATGTGTGAATCTGGATACAAAGGTTTTAGGATAGGGGGACCGCTGACGGACTGTTGCGAGTTGTTTTATTAACCTTAGGGTTCCGTGGAAGGTTGGGATTTGAGGTTCTCACGTCGGCAATTATGAAGACTACCTTTTGGGATGTTGTGTAGTGTGTTTGACGTTTACCGACGTTTCAGAGGTGCTGTCTTCATCATCAGGGCGTCATGATGAAGTAGACACCTATGAAACGTCGGTGAAATGTAACAGACTGCATTGCATCCCAGAATATTGTCACCTTTAAGCGTTGCTGGTTGAAATAAATGATTTTGGAAGGGAATCTTGGGTTTAGAAAAAGGGTATGTGTGCTCCGAGTCGAGATTCATTATACCAGGGAGTTCCAGAATGTAAAGCATTTGTGTCGGCTGTCTGCAGAGGTGGGTAACCTTCACAGCTTTCCAGAACGTTTATACTCGTCAATGTAATTTCTAATGCCCGTCTTGGTCCCAACAGATAATGATTTCTGTTCTTTGTGTGCGTGTGGATGTGCGTAATTCCCTTCTGCTTGGTTATGGTTCGTTTTGAGGAAACCTTGTACCTTGAAAGCTGTTCTTGCTTGGATGTTTGTAAGGGAGGGGTTTCGTCTGTACAACCAACCAGCTAGGGGGTTGCAATAAAGAAGGGAACGCACCGTGTTATTATAGAGGCTCTCTTGCTGGCTGCTGTGGTAGGCACTAAAGCGAAGAAAGGATCAAGACAGCCTGCTTTCAGGTACGGCATAGCTTGATGGTATTTGTCTGTCTTATTTGAGTTTCCCTGCTAGCGGGTGGCTGAAGGAGGGTTATGAATGTATACTTGGACGACGAGCTGTACTCACGAAATGAAGCTAAAGGTAGGAGGACCCGAATGAAAAGAGTTTCCATACCATTTCTCATTACTAAAGGAAAGGTTTCTTTCAAAGATTATTTGCACCTGGGCATGTAATCATCGTATGAAATAATCAGGGGAGAACTCTAAAAGAAATCAATTTCTGTATTTTCGCTGGACAGGCTTGTGTAGAGAAACTTCGCTTCTTTTGAAATATACAAGACCTATTTCTGCAGATATTTCGTGTGTTCTGTGTCCTCGTGAAATGCATAATAATTAACGTGATACAGAGACCATTTTACCCGACCACCATTGTATGTTTCAGCAAATTAAAGTGTTAAAAAGAATATTAATCGTAATTATGGGTAAGTTATGAGATCTGCTATGTTTACCTAGGTAAATAATAGCATAGGTTTAAATGAGATTTGAGATTTTTTTACAGCTTTGAATATGAGGGCTGTTGTCTTGTAAGTTTCGGCGGAACGTGTCCCCTCCATCTTCAGCGTAGAAGTAAGAACACTGCTTGGTGCATATGCGACGGGGAGGGGAAAGTTTTGACCGTATATTTTCGGGTTTTATAGCACGAATTGCCGGCGACTGGCTGATGGATTTGTAACGTGTCATTATACACATACTATACGAGTTATCAGTTATAACCACACAGAAATTTTTCGATATGGTATTATGTCATGCAGACGTGGGGAGTGGAGGTATAACTCCACGTAATCTTAAAACTGTGCTGTATCCCCGGTGAAAGAACCTCAGACTATTTCTTGCAGTGCGTCGTAAAAAAGGTATGGAATGATTTGGTAATCGCGTTTGAGGGCCATGATATTTCTCTCCCAGACGGGTCGGTCGGTCGCTTCGGCGACCATGCTGCCCCCTGGATGAGAGCACACGTTTCGTTAGGGGAGGATTGTTCAATAGACTGCTACCAATTTGTATTCGAAGCGTAGCTTTATCCACCACTCGCTCGCCAGGATAGCGAAGCCCCTTCCTTCTCGTTCTGTGCAAGAAACGTCTTCGTTCGTGGAGAGAATGGAAATATAATTCATCGACAGCCATAACTGTCTGTGAACAGGTCAGTCGGCTTACGGTTCCTCAGTCGGTCATTTATAAAACCACGAGTCCACAAAACTCTCCTTCCAGAAAACGTGATAGCAAACACTGTTTATTTTACGCTTGATTTAAAATACAAGAATAATTTGAAAGTAATTTTTGATACTGTTACAGTTCATTGACATCTCTTGCACTCAGAGTTTTGAGCTGAATTTACTTTTGGGCTCGTTTTTATGGGTACTCACATAATACTGAAGGAACATTGCGTGACTAATGTGATTGTTTCTTTTGTAATTGCTGAGGTGACCTATTTAGGTTTTCGGTTGTTTCCTTATGGTCAGAGCCTACACCAAAACCTGGTAGTAAATTAGCATAAGTCCAGGACTCGTGTTGTTTTGATTGGAAACAGACAAACATTTTTTACTGACACGCAGTAAAAGTTTATAGACTGGTGTGTTTCTTCTGGGAAACGCGTATATGTCTGGTAGTAAGTAACAGCTGAGTTCTCTCAAACTAAATTGGACACTTGTGGTTTTGCAAATAACCGATTACGTTTTGTCTTTCACTTCCGGGTCCAAAATAACTGTGTCCCCCACCACTTAGCATGCTTTCCAGTTTACATCGGAACTGCTCGTCGGGGTTACAGCGGCCATACTGTGAAACTGACCGTTCACGCCCATTTATTGCCGAGGTTAAATTAAATTAAAATGCGTGGATCCAGGAGGCCGGTGGGTGTGGCCGGTATCAATATTAGACCCAAGTTTTGTAACATGCCGGAATTTTTACGGTAGAGAGTTAGTTCCCCTTCGCCCAACCCCCAAGCTGCGGTTATAATGACGAACTCCTTAATTTACCTGTACCCGTCACTAAATATCATATAAAATCAAGGAAGGTGATCTGGGCGGGGCATGTAGCTCGGATGGGCAGATGAGAAGTGCACCTGAAGGGAAGAGCCTACTCGAAATATAATATTAAAATGGATTTAAGGAAAATAGGGTTTGAGAATTGGATTCATTTGGTTGAGGATGTCGACTGGTGATGGGCTTTTTTGAACATGGTGATGAACCTTTTGTTAAAAGGCGCAGAAAGTCTTGGCTAGCTGAGAGCGCTGTTAGGTTCTCAAGGAGAATTCTGCTTTGTGGAGTTCATTGAAGGAAGAGAGGAGGACGAGGCAGCGTGGTACAGATGATTCTGGCGCTGTGGTCCACGGACAAATGAAGGTCGAATCTGTCCCATTCGTACTGTATCGCCAGGCGGAGCGACCGGTCCGCATAACTGGAACACCCTGACCTAATAGTGATGAAGGCGTTCATTGATTGGGATTTTTAACTTTGTGTTCATGGAAAGAGTTTACTTGGAAAACGTAGACATAAATGGAAGCGTAATATTTAGATAGATCTTGAGGAAACGGGATCTGGATCCAGCTACAAACTCAGCGGATACCTGTTGGCCAGCTTAGCAACTGTCGAAGCTTTATCAGAGATGATATTGTTGCGCAAGAATGTGAAGGGGTCGTTTTTGGAATGCCAGACCGACCTCGGATCAAATCAGTCGAACAATGGACGACGAGAACGCGTTTCGAATGTCGGTGTACTCTGAAGAGTACACTTTCCGATCTTATTTATAGAGCGTTTATAATGTTTTCAAAATGCTGATAGTTGGCTGAGAAGTAACATCCCGTCTGGCTCATAATTATGCATCTAATTTATTAATAATTAATCGTTTACATATTGAATAAGGTGCCACAGTACAGTTAGTAAGCAGCCAGCAGGATGTCGGCTAATCGTAATTTGAGCTTTGAATTATGGAGACAGCAACCCCTGACGTGAAGGAGGTGCCTCATTTCCTGCGCTGAGCCTACTTGCTACCCAAATGATCGATAATAATCACTGCCCTTTCCTTCCGGGTGGCGTGTTTCTGTAATGCCGGCAGCGGGGTATTCATCCCTCGGCCAACCTCTCTCGAAGTGCGATCTGACTCCATTCCAAGATGCCTACAGCTTCTCTTGATAAGTGTTTCTTCACATCGTCTGTTTTCGAACGGCGCCCTTCGAACTGCATTGTCACATGACCTACGATGAGTGACAGAAACGACGAAAACCTGAGGATGTCAGATGTCTGAGTCGAAACACAAAGTGTGGTTCTCCCGAATAAGAAGCATAAGTTCCAGCCCCGACGCCGTAATGGTTGTTAAACAAACAACAAAAATTCTCTCCATTCGGCACCGTGAATTTTCGAATCAGGCCGGAATGTCAATAATTTTTTCGGGGGGTAAGGCGGTCGAAGCGTGAAGTATGTTTGAGCTACTTACAGATGAGATTTTAGGTTCTTACGGTTCTGAGTACGAAGATGATAGACCATGGATATTGCCCCCTTATGGTCTCGTCGAAGTTTACCGACGTTTCAGAGGTGCGTCGCCCTGACGATGGAGGCAGTCTGTCGCCTTCAGTGCATCCTTAGTACCGTGTCTGCGTACAAAGGATGCGTCGTGTTCTGATTGACAAGTCTGTAGTTCGCAATTTTTTTTATTGTAGACTTGGTATTGGTAGTTCATTCTCGTAAAATTCGAGAGCTATAAACGCGCTAATGTGTTTATGTGAAAGGAACTGTCACGAAGTATCAGCTGTTTCCCAGTCACATATGCATCTGTTTCTGTTACAGTGTGCTCTAAAATAGAACTGTACGCGTATCGTTACTCAGCAAGCTTGTAAATCTCTCGAGCGTTCTTACATCTGGTCCTTAGTTGGCCTCTCAACTTTCTCTGCGGGGTTTCAAGAGATGATAATCATTACGAACTATAGAGACGGATCCCTTGGTTTCACAATGGACCAGGAAATGAGTCACGTAAGAAATTACTATTTTAGCTAAAGTGGGTTCTTTGTTAGTTCTGGTCGGGAAGCCCGAGGGGAAGAGACCTCTGGGGAGACCTAGACGTAGATGGGAGGATAATCTCAGGCAGAATCTGTGGGAGATAGGAGTCGAAGGAGACTGGATTTTTTCTGACCCAGGACAGGGCTTTGGTTAATTCGGTGATGAACCTTCGGATTAGTGCGTTCTTTATTGCAACCCATGTATTATTCTCTGTAACATTTCAGTTCTGTTTGAATCATTTTATGTTATCGATCTCTTCAGAAGCTAACAGTCGCTCGGTTACTTAAGAAATTCCACGCCTTTTGTTAAACCTGATGGTTCATTACCATGTTCGTTCACAATAGCCCCTATTCTGAGCCAGATGAATCCGATTCACGCTCTGCTTGTTTAAAATTCATTTTAATATTATCACACATAAGCCTGGGTTTATCGAGTGGTGGCCTTGTAATCCTGGGGTCCCGGGTTCAATTCCCGGTGGTGCTCAGATTTATAACTTGTGTTGGGCAAGGCCGTGGTCTAGGCAACACGGAGTTTTCCTCCGTGGCATCCCAACAATTACTCCATTCACACACACAGAAGAAGGCAATGGCAAACCACTTCTGGATCATCTGCCAAGAACGTATATGAACAGGTCCCAGTCCGAGAAAAGGATGGAAGGATCCTGTTCATATGGACCTGTCGTCAGACAGAACACTAATAATAATAATAATCTTAAATTCACGTTTTTCGACTGTAACTTTATTAGTAGTTTCTCCTATGCGTGCTGCATTCCCTACACATTCATTCTTGTTGTTTTGGCCACCGTACTAACATATTGTGATGATACAAATTATGAAGTTTCCTTTTTTAAAAAAATTGTCTGCGTTCTCATGTTTTAGGTCCATATAATTCTCTTAGGCACTTCGTTCTCCAACACCTTCCCGTTTGTTTATTGTGTACAATAATTTAAATTAAACAACCCCCCCCCCCCGGTTGAAGTCACTGTTAATGGTTTTTGTGACGTCACTCAGTACCAGTAGTGTGCAGTATTAAAAGCAACGTTAAATAATAGAAGTCGACTACTCGGTTCGTCAATCTGTGTCGATCCTTATATTTATCATCGATAATGTATTAAGTGACGTGGATGTTACATTAGATATTAGTTCCGTGTTATGTATGGGTTTTCGAGAAGAAGGAAAAACTTGTTGTCTCCTGAAATTGATGGCTTCTTATTATACGTAATATTATTTTCCACCTTGCGATAAAATATGCCAGAACTTGCGTCGACTTATTAGACACATTCATTTTGTTGATAGGACAAAATGACACTTTGCAGCACTACGGTTAACAATATTTTGCTACCTGACGTTTGTCATTCATGTCTGACGTGTCACGTGATCTAAAAATGACTGCTTGATGTCTCGGAGTAGATTAGACAAAATATTATACAGTTGAAGTTACTGATTACTGCATTGACAGTCGCTTACCACTCATTTCTGAGGCTTATCTTACAACTTCTTTTAAACATAAAAAAAAGTTAGTTATGAAAAAATAAAACAGTTCTGTACGTCACACTTATTTTAAATTATTTTGTCTGAATTGAGAGCCTGAATATGTAGGCAGTATATCCTTCCGAAACGTCGCGTTACAACTTAGAAGATAAATATTGAAATGTAAGACTTGAGGTTCTCACAGCGGTGAGTATGAAGATTTCCGTCTTCTGGGTTGTTGCGCTGTGTAGTCTGGTAGATGTTAACCAACGTTTCAGCGGTCGTACTGCCTCCGTCATCAGAGTATGAAGATATCTGTCTTCTGGGTTGTTGCGCTGTGTAGTCTGGTCGATGTTAACCAACGTTTCAGAGATCATACTGCCTCCGTCATCAGGGCGATTAAAAATATGAAGATTTCTGTCTTCTGGGTTGTTGCGCCGTGTAGTCTGGTCGATGTTAACCAACGTTTCAGAGGTCATACTGCCTCCGTCATCAGAGTATGAAGATTTCCGTCTTCTGGGTTGTTGCGCTGTGTAGTCTAGTCGATGTTAACCAACGTTTCGGAGGTCATACTGCCTCCGTCATCAGAGTATGAAGATTTCTGTCGTGTGGGTTGTTGCGCTGCGTAGTCTGGTCGATGTTAACCAACATTTCGGAGGTCATACTGCCTCCGTCATCAGGGATGACGGAGGCAGTATGACCTCTGAAACGTTGGTTAACATCGACCAGACTACACAGCGCAACAACCCAGAAGACGGAAATCTTCACCGCCATATTGAATCCCTTTGTCAGGACTTTAACCCGTCTTGTGTTGTCAGTGAGGGGCATCCCTGGACCACGGGAAATGTCACTCCTTTGTTTCCGCGTTGGTTGAATTTCGGCTTCAGCAGCTGCAAAGAGCGATGTATCGATTTGTCGCGATGTATTCCGCTCTGGGCAGGCGCCGGGCTGCGCCGCTCCTAAATGACTTCTGCCCGCTAAACGCGTCGTATCTCCTATTAGACTTTAATTTTATTGACTGCGTTTACTGTGAATGCTGTTCTGCTCGCTTTAAGGTTCAGCGCTAGTTGGTCGATATTGCAGCTTACCTGCTTGTCTTCATGAGGAAATTTAGATATTATTATTTGTATGTTGTGGGTTACAGTATCGGTCCATATAACAAGCACATCTATTCTGCAATCTTTACTTTTTTATTTTTAAACCTTTATCGATTATGCTGTTAGGTCCTGGTTCTTAAGATTTTTATGCTATGGAGTTGAATACTTCGGAATGTAGTGTTCGGTTCAGAAATTTTCCGCTGTTTATCTAACCCGATGATTGCATTGTTTTTTGTTTTTTTTCAAATTGTATTTCTTTGTAGCTCAAGAAATACCAAGTTGCGTAATGAACGCTGCCTTCCAGAAGCCAGCTGTCGTGACTTATGTATGAAACATTAGATCCGGAATATATTCTATGAACATTTGTACGTCGTCCTACCTCACGTATTCAGAACAGGTTCGGGACGAATTCGTCTTCTCTTCGTGTGCCATGCTTTGTCTTTTGTTGTAGACTCCAACTTGTTGTTCTTCCTTTGCGCAGAGACTTGACTCATGACTTGGTAATTTCGTGATTTTCCAGTTCCCATAGGCCAATAGTATTTTTAAATATCACGACTTCCATCTTCATGTCAGTAATTGATTCATAATCATCATTGCATTTTATTCATCGCTGTGTATAACATACAGCACATACGCTGTCATGAAATAACTCAAAAACAATTTCGTGTTACACTTCATGATCATTAGCATTTAAATTCATGGTCAGGTTAACCCCGGAAAATGACCTCCAGGTGCTTGTTTGGTAGGAAGGTGGGCGGGTCCCCGGATAGCATAGAAAGAAATTTGTATGGCCCACTTTGTTCCCTGGTCACATTACTTACTGAGCTACTGAACTGCCGTAGCATTATTAAATAATCGAGTCCGTACCTCAAAGAAAACACCACACTTATTCATTACTAAGATAAATTATTTAAAGCTTTGGAAATAATCATACGAAATGCATAGAAACAAAATGCAGTGTAACTGAATGTTAAAGTAGTATTGCCCAGTCGTGAATTTTCCCCACAAGCCCTGACCCTTACCAAAGGTTGGATGGACTCTTCGCCCCTTTGGTTCGCGAGGGAATATTTTACTTCGAACGGAGTCTGCATAACCCAAAGTAACATTTCGTCGGCATTGACGGGAAATGCTATCAGCATGTAGAATGCTGTCATATGAGCGGTGCTAACGCAGCTGTCACGAATTCAAAACTTGAGTACTTTTGAAGGAACAAGCCGTCGTTCCGGAGACAAAAGGAGGTAGACAGAAGCTCCACGTTTTGTATGATGCACAGACATGTCTGTGTTGAAATGTTTGTCGTTTCTGTTGGTAAGCAAGCTTGTGCCAGTACTACTGCTCTTTACGAAACAGAATATTGCATACAGTTTAAATTTATGGCTGGAGTTACATTGAGCTGTGCACGTTCTACGAGAATAAAGAATGTTCCTGTTTTTTTTCTAGAACTTCTAATACAGACCAGTAAACTTGTTATGTTTGACGTCATTTGGATATTGAAATAAGAGGAAACATGTTGTTATTTTTAAGTAAAAACATTCACTTGTTAAATGCTGGAAATAAATCAGATTTATAAGGAATCATTTTAGTATGGTGTAGGCTTACTTATGACGACACGGTCCTAAGATAGTAATTTTTGGCCTAGTTTTAAAATATTATAGTTTCTGGAACAATATTAAAATAGTAGTCTAGCGGTTAGAACGCTGGCCTTGTAATCCTGAGGTCTCGGGTTCGATTCCCGGCGGTGCCCGAATTTATAACTTGTGTTGGGCAAGGCCGTGGTCTAGGCAACACGGAGTTTTCCTCCGTGGCATCCCAACAATTACTCCATTCACACACAGAAGAAGGCAATGGCAAACCACTTTTGGATCATCTGCCAAGAACGTATATGAACAGGTCCCAGTCGGAGAAAAGGATGGAAGGATCCTGTTCATATGGACCTGTCGTCAGACAGAACACTAAATAATTATAAGATGAGGTGGTCTAGCGGTTAGAACGCTGGTCTTGTAATCTTGGGGGTCTCGGGTTCGATTCCCGGCGGTGCCCGAATTTATAACTTGTGTTGGGCAAGGCCGTGGTCTAGGCAACACGGAGTTTTCCTCCGTGGCATCCCAACAATTACTCCATTCACACACAGAAGAAGGCAATGGCAAACCACTTCTGGATCATCTGCCAAGAACGTATATGAACAGGTCCCAGTCCGAGAAAAGGATGGAAGGATCCTGTTCATATGGACCTGTCGTCAGACAGAACACTAAATAAAAATAATAATTCGATTTTATACACTATATAAAAGGACCATATCTTCTGTCTTCGTAATACTGAGCAGTATTGCTAGTTTGGTTGTGATTACTTTGCTGTTTCTAAGGAATTTTGGGCCTTACAGGATAATATTTATGAATGCGAGTGTTTTTACCGTTGCCATGGTAATGCACAGTTATTATGACCTCGATAAAAGATTGTATTTGAGACTAGGGTACATGAAATCGTATTTTATTCTTTAATTAAGCACATGAGTAATGACATTTTCTCAGCATTACTTAATTGTTGTGGAATCAGTACTGAAACAAAATACTGTTTACTCATCCACGGCTTGCGGAAAACACGCACTTTTATGCGTTGCAGCAAAACAGATGTTTGCGTGTTAACGCTTTGCATCTTTCGTAATTAAGCAAACAAAAAATTCTTATATGCCGTTCTGTTACAATTTTCGTTAAAAATGTTTTTTTAGCGCTCGGCATTGGTGGCGGGTGGTTTTCCACTACAGTTGCAATTAAGATAAGATTTAAATATATTAAGATGGGCCAGTGAACCACGCTTGCTAACCGCCTCCATGATGCCATGTCATTCGGCGACCATTTAGCACTTTATAAAGAAATTTTTCCTAGAATAATTGCCCTGTAACGAATGAGCGTTGTGCTGTGATATTGTGGAGATGTGCATTTTTGCAGGAAACTGTTTTTTTTTAATTTTTGTTAAAGGAACCGAATAATGCAACCAAAAGTTGGCTTTCGCTGCATTCTACCCGCGTGATGTCATCGAAAGACACGTCTCGTGTCTGTAAAAATATGGCCACAACTGAAATCATAACAATATACGTATATTATGGCACTGTTTGTAACCCACGCGTCACTTGTGGCGTGATAACACCAAGTCCGTAGCTACTTTGCTTTCTTCCAGATATCACTTACAAGTTATAAGATTCTATTACTTTCTGTACACGGTAACACAATACTTCTTACTGCTCGATTGTAAAACGTTGATGCATTTCGAGTTGAGTCTCTGTTATTCTGGGCGTTTGACAAGTGCACGAAGGAGTGTACTAACTGAGATCAGCGTCCTTGGGGGAATTTCGAGGCGCCATCAGTATAACTGCTTTCAGATCTGTGGAAGATGTCAGATGTACGCGGGTTTAGCGTTGGTCCTGTTTTTTTCGTGTATATGTTTTCGTGTCTTTTGCCACTGTCTAGAGGATCACAATTAAGCGCCATCTTTTGTTGACTTTTCCAGAGTTTTCAGGGTCCCCCCCCCCCCCCCCCCCCGGTCTGGGAATAATTTCTCCGGGGTCTGAACAGGGGACTTGACTGTCGGCAGAAGCCTTGAATTTGTGTTATGATAATTGGCACTAAGAGAACCTTCTATGCTGTGGGCAGAATTTGAATCTGCGACCCAAATGTTCATGTATATGTACCATCTACTCTGTCACCCAATACCTCTGTATTTTGTCTATAGAATTTTATTTTTTTGATTGGGGGGGGGGGGGTTGTGTGATTTTCGGATTATTTCCTTAACACGAATCCAATGTTTGCAATTAAGACGCGTTGTACCGCCACGGTGGTCTAGCGGTTAGAACGCTGGCCTTGTAATCCTGGGGTTTCGGGTTCGATTCCCGGCGGTGCCCGAATTTATAACTTGTGTTGGGCAAGGCCGTGGTCTAGGCAACACGGAGTTTTCCTCCGTGGCATCCCAACAATTACTCCATTCACACACAGTAGAAGGCAATGGCAAACCACTTCTGGATCATCTGCCAAGAACGTATATGAACAGGTCCCAGTCGGAGAAAAGGATGGAAGGATCCTGTTCATATGGACCTGTCGTCAGACAGAACACTAAAAGAAAAGAAAAAAAAAAGACGCGTTGTGATGATGATCTGGGTTTTGGCGCAGTGTAGACATGTCTCTAACTTCAGTATGAATATGGAGACAGTATCTACAGATGAGTCTAGACGCTTCCAAAACAAAGAACCATCATCATAATCATAACCGTGAAAACCCGACGTTTCAAAATACGTGTTTTCTTTTTTTAGCAGGAAGTGGATTTTTAAATATTATTTATATAAATTTCTTCTTAAGGACATGTATGGATCACCATAGTTTAGAGTCAAATTGTGACTTCGTCTTTGTTACTGTATAAAATTGCAGAGAAATGCATTACAAATTCCAATTACCTTAAAGCTATTTATGGGAAATTGTGAATATATTTTAATCATGTGCTGGGAAATAATTAATTCTGAACACGCACGTCACTCATCAATTTGAAATTGCAAGCCACGCATTGATCTGTACTGCCCCTGGCATTCATCCACCCTGCACTACAGTACAACGGCATGTGTTACTTTAGGGTTGCTACCATTAGCATAACCACCGGAGCAGTTAACCTCACCGACCCCTGCCCTCGCTTTACTGCTCTGACGTCACATCGATCCTGCTTCGTTAAGGGACGGGGTACCATTTTAATTTGAGGTTCTCACGGCGGTAAAGAGGTTTACGTTGGTCTTCTGGGTTGCAACGCCTTGTGGACCTTTCCGAAGAATGTAAATGTTTCCATCTTCAAGGCATTTCAGACCTTAGGATGAAGGCAGGACTTCACGGATTTATTCATCATGGACCTGTTCCGATTCTATTATCACTAACAATCTTCTTCAAACTTCATCCTCATTGCAGTATGGCTGTATGGCTTATTTTGCTATGTCATTGTCTGATTCTCATTTTTAGTTATTGTTTTGTTATTTTCTAGGCCTAGTCTATTATCCTTTCTTCCAGACTATATTTAAATATTCATTTATCTTAAGTTTACGCTTTAATGGCCAGTGGCATCTTACGTTCCACCTATTTTAATAATCGAATAACTCTGAATTATGCCTTAAGATTATAGTTCTATTATGTAGATCGTATGATTTAGAGTAAAAAGCGATTACTTCCTTGAAGTGATTTATTTGCGATATGGACCGAATTCTTTAATATTATTATTTAGACGAGCTTTGGCTTCAAAGGGTTAATTTGTTGATGTGTGGGTATATTTTGCTGTGGATCGTAAAAAATGTTAAATATGACGCTTATATTCGTAAATCGTTTCGTTAATGTCGAAACATTTCAGTAGGTTTTTTATTAGACTGTCATTGAGAGACACCTTGGCTGGGGGGACGATTGTATTTCAAAAGTCTGCCATCAAACACGGTGATACAGGGTGATCCAAATTAGTATCCGTGTTGGTTTTCGAGCTGTCCAAGACATGCGATCGGTGGAACACACTTGTAATAATAAGTTAATTAGTGAGAACGGTCCACAAAGATTGAATGATGTGTTCTTTTCTTCGAGGCGTTTCGGTACGTCTCGGAGGGGAATTGGTCCACCGGGGATTTTCAATCTTTCCTATCTGTCTATTCGACGCTTTTGTAGGAAATTTGGTCCCTGTGCGTAAACAGGAGTATACTAAAATCTGTGCCTTGATTGGGTTAACTCACTATCCCAATGTTCTAGCAGTCAAAACCCATAATTTATGTCAGGAAGCCGCTGTTCTATACATTTTTTAATTTGATTACCGAAGATTCGGGCCACAGTTGTGACGTTCTTGAACCAGGGGCGTGCTGGTTTCGCATCGGCTGGAGTGACATACTTTTCTTGGCTGTGAAGTGCAGCTTTTTATGGTGTTTCAAGCAAATTAAATTTTCGCTTGAGTTACTGCTGTCTTGTCAGTGACGTCATATGAGCGTTCTTGTGCAATACTGAGGAGTTTTGAAATAGATGATGGACTTAATGGCTCTGTCTCGTACCAGAACAGAGCAGGATAGAAGCAAACGTTAAGTGTGTTTTGTCTAATGTGTACTAACTTACCTACTGTGGCGCTGTATATTACGTGCTGTTTCACAGTACCCGACCCATGACTGCTTGGGATTTCAGAAATTTCGTCAGTATCAAGATTTTTCATGTTAGAATCTCAGATATTAGTAAAGAGTGGCTTCTGGGATGTTGTCCCGTGCATTCTGGTAGAAGTTTATCGACGTTTCACAGGTAATTATTGCCTATAGGGTTTTTTTTGACGTAAATACGTCTATATTTTAGGGTCAGTGTTATTCGGCAAAAATGTGTTACGAAAAAGTGTTACGAAAAATCGTTACGAAAAAGTGTTACGAGAAAGTGTTACGAAAAAGTGTAACTTCATTGTTATGTTACTTAGGTAACCTCATCTGTTTATTCAGCATTGTTGTTACCTAGGAAACAATATATAAACTTCCTTTCCGTATAGACGTATTTACGTCAAATTCTCCGGAACCGTGGTTCCACTATCACTTTTTGTCATGGTATAATATTGTAAACGTTACGGAGAAAGTATGAGTCTTACGATAACATAAAAATTGAATTCAGAAATAAGTCGTGAAGATACGGAATTAATTTAAGGTAGTGTGACAGGCTTTTGTCAATACAGTGATGAACTTCTATGGAGCTTGAGTGTAAAGTAAGTTCTTCGGAGGAAATACCTAGATAGTACTTTGAACTGAGTCACTACATTCTCGTTATACATTCCATTTCATAATAATTGCACTAACGTATATGCGGTCTACGGGGCGTCGATAAAGGACGAACCAATTGGGATTTCATGAATTTCCACCCTCATAAGTTACGAAATATGGCCACGTGACATGACATGAAAATGATATCGCAGTGATGTATGTTCACGTATTATTCATCGGTTGAATTATAAAACCCATGCCACGAGTCTGATAATTGAAGCAAGCGGAGATCAAATTTCCATCATATCAGCTGTGATTACTGTAGTTACACTTATCAATACATTTACACAGTGGGTAGGATTTTTTTTTTTTTTTTTTTTTTTGTATGTTAAATTTTGTTTCCTGGCTGTGGACTGGCAGGGAGACTGGAGACTCCATGATAAACATGAACAATGGCCGATGGGGGCAGTCGCCTAATAAAACTGTCCGGCCGCATTGATGGATGATCAACAAGCAGGCAGCTTTTGTATTTTCTGTACTGCCCTGCTCAGCCCAGCGAGGTCTGAATGGTTTACCCACTTCAAAAGATGAAATGGTGGTACGGTGAGTTTAAATGTAAAAATCCATGAATCACTTTGCCTCTGTTTTGTTACCAAGGTTTGCCATTTCACGAATCATCCTCAGTTTTCCTACAGCCTTTGACTGTCGTCATATGTGGAGAAGAAGACCGCGTGCCAGATCAATCCAAGACAAAGCAATCACCCTCGAACAGAACTGGATAACACATTTAGTTAGAATTAGAATGAGTATTTATCGGTTTCGTAAGATTCTCACTGTAACCATCGATTATTTTCTTAAACGACATTAATAAGCTGGTGTTTGTAACGGTGAAGTGTGGTGTTTTCTTTGAGGTACGGACTGAACTCTTAAAATAATATTTAGACGAGCTTCGTGCTTCCGACACAGGTTTTCCTCTGTCTTCGAGCAAATGCTGAGATGGTTCCCAAGTTCCAAGTTGCCACTGCAAGCCTCTCATGCAGTCCTCCCGATTTGAATTAATCAAAATTTACCACCCCTTAATGCCGTCAAAATTTACCCCCCCCCCCCCCCCCCTTCCAGTAGGAACTTATAAATTATGTACTAAACTTCCAAATTAATAGCCTCAGCTTTCGCTAATACAAAATTTCAAAATTCCGTCTTCTCTGCCAATTATCGCATTAACGTCTTCACTCTTACTTTATCCTTAACAGAAGGACGAGCGGGCATTGCCTGGGGACCTTCTAACTAAAAGATGAAATCGAAGTGTCTCTCACTTCTCCCCCCACCAATTTCCTCTCTCTCTCTCTCTCTCTCTCTCTGAAGAGTATTTGGTAACTCGTCCTTTATTCTGGGTCTTTTTTAAAAAGCGCTGATTAACAGACGGCCAACTAGTAACGACTTGACGTTGCCACGAATTTCTCGAATCGCGTAAATTTGTAATGGTGACACATGCATTACGTTAAAAGAGGAGTCATGAAATTTGTTCCGTCCTGCTGTGTTTCACGTTTCATGACGTGTCTGCTTCGAAACTTCTTGGCGACAGTTAGAACGTTTTAAGTAGTCTGTACTTGGTGTTGGCGTAATACGCCAAGCGAAGTGTAAAATTATCAACCAACTTAATGTGTTAGCGGGAGTACGGCTAGTCGAGATGTCGCCGGGGCGACTTAAGCCAGCAGTAAAATTTAATTTCGCTAAGTACTATATAAATACATGTAAAACTAATTTTATTATATGAATTTAGAAGTTAGCGTTGTTGTTGCCATGCGTGTTCGTTTTGTCACCAACTGCTTACTTACGTAACCGAATTCTAGAAAATTTTTCCAATATTTTCAGTTATAGTTTAGTTTAAATCTAAAACTTCTTTACGATGGTGAAGAGTCAATTGAATAAAAATTTTCTTGGATGTTATCCATCGTCTAGTAAATATAAAACGTAAAACGACGTTTCGGAGATGGGACTCTATCTCCGTCTTCAGGTTCCTACACAGTTGGGCCCACTAGATAGAGCTAATCCCTATCTCCTGAAGACGGAGATAGAGTCCCATCTCCGAAACGTCGTTTTACGTTTTATATTTACTAGACGATGGATAATATCCAAGAAAATTTTTATTCTATAGTTTAGTTATTTTAAATTCCCTGCCCCTTTCGAACTGCTGTAGTCATAAGTTACGAAATGACTTGGCGTTTTTTACAAGAATTAAGTATGAGGTGGAAAATATTTTCATGCATTATTCTCTTTAAATTCGTTGAGATATTAATTGATTTTGCATTCCACACACTTCTGTTGCTGTTTCTTATTCGCTAACACCCACGAATCTAGAGTGATTAAAACCCTCGACAGAAACTGAGTTTTTAATATATTTTTTGCAGTCACCGTAATAAAAGTGACTTTTTGTTGTGCAAGAAGTCCAGGATTTTTATAGTTCTTTATTTTGACACGGTTTAAAACCCTGTCACTTTTCCTTTCCTCCATTTAACCGAGCCGTGGGGGGGGGGGGGTTTATATATTTCACGTGCAAAGACAATAGAATACTAAACACTCGAGCTGACACGGCGATTTGGTGATAGTGCCGTCACATGTTCACATGGAAGGAAGACAACGAGGATTATAGCAGATAGGCGAGACAGAAATGTTGTGCAGACGCTGATCGTTAGCAAGTGATCCATCTTTTCAAGCAAGGCAATTATTATGACAGTTATATGATAAAGACTAGGCACGTAATTTTCGAAAAGTACTTGCGAATGAGAGGCGTGAATAATTAAGCACATCGAAAGCTTTTACCTCTCACGAGGAAGTTAAACATTTACCGGTGCGTCATGCTTTTCGCAGAACAGGTAGACCGATTATCAGTATCGCTGCTCGCTTTATGCTTTATAGTATCTGGAGAGACATTTTAAAGGATTGTATCTGTTAGTGGCGGAATAATGAGGTGGGTGGGGCATGTACCGTATTTTTTTTTGGGGGGGGGGAAAGCAACGCATATAAAATTTTAGTTCAGAATAATATTAAAAAGAATCTACTATAAAGATTCGTGATTTGTCGTCTATCAAAAGATGACGTCATCAAACGATGTTACGTTATATTTGTTTACTCGGCATTGTTGTACCAACACAACAATGCCTAGTAAACAAATGACTTGAGTAAGACACTAAACTAACCCCCCCCCCGAAGTGGGGGTTGGTCAAGTATTTTAACCCCCCATTCGGGGGGGGGGGGTTGGTTTAGTTTCTTACTCAAGATTTTAAAACGCACCCCCCCGAAGAGGGGGTTGGTTGCGTTTTAAAAACTTGACTAACCCCCCCTTTAGGGGGGTTGGTCAAGTGTTTTAACCCCCATTATGGGGGGGGGGAATTGGTTTAGATTCTTACACAAAATTTTAAAACGCGTTTTAAAAACTTGACCAAACCCCGAGGAGCGCTCTGCCCTAGTAATATTAAAATTGATTACAGGATGGGAGGGTGTGGATTGGATTTATCCAGCTCATATTGGGACCGGGACCGTAGGGTTCCAGGAAAGATTAAAAATGTATTGAATATATGTGTATATAATATGCTGAGTTGGTGTAAAATTCTTAGGCATTAAGATGGTTGTCTTCTGGGTCATAGGGCCGTCTAGTCTGGTAGAAGTGTATCAACTTTTAAGAGGTCCTTGCTGCCTCCATCATCAGGGCGACCTATCGCTACGGCGCTGCGACCCAGAAGACAGCCATCTTCGTACTCACAGCCGTGTAAACCTCAGGTCCTCCCAAGGCATTTATTTCGAAACCTTTATCATATTTAAATGGGCACTAATTTTATGAAATCGGTATGTTTGCGGATTTGTTGGTGGTTTCTGCAAATGTTAGGATTGTGTCATAATATGTAATTGTTTTGATCCTATGTCTTTCTCTTTTCATCTTTGTGCTGCTAGAATGAGTTGTAGTGACGAGAAGCAAGTTTAGGAAATATCTGTACTTCAATTAAACTCTTTAAACTCCAGTGGTTACCATATTTACCGCCTGCTTTGACGTTAAATACGTCTGCACTCTTCCCACTAAGAGTGTATTTGTGTGTGTCTAAGATTTTCAGAACTAGCGGCGGTTGTTTCTTGTTCAGCGTTAACTAATTGAGCTTTGTGATGGAGATATGTCGTGTTTTCTTTGAGGTAGGAAGTTAAATTTTAAATGTTGTTTAGCAGAGCTTCGATGTTCAAAGGGTTGAGACAGATTCCTTGAAATCCTGTTTACGCTTGGCATTTCACTTGCTTAAATCACAATATTACCTTTGTCCTAGTTTGTCTGCGTCATATTTCAGCTAAATCGTTATTGTATTTTTTTTTTGGTCCCATAATAAACACAAAACTGCCTACTAAAGCACCCATTCATTAGTATTATTTTTGGGTTTGTGTAATACAAACACAATTTTAATATAGTTAAGTGATAAATGTGTCGTGTTAAGTTGATCACTTATCACCTCGACATGGCGTATTCTCCGGTTGGACTAGAGACATATACATTATGCGCAGTCTCGGGTTCGGTTCCCGGCGGTGCCCGAATTTATAACTTGTGTTGGGCAAGGCCGTGGTCTAGGCAACACGGAGTTTTCCTCCGGGGGCTTCCCCGGTTTCTCCGTGGCATCCCAACAATTACTCCATTCACACACAGAAGAAGGCAATGGCAAACCACTTCTGGATCATCTGCCAAGAACGTATATGAACAGGTCCCAGTCGGAGAAAAGGATGGAAGGATCCTGTTCATATGGACCTGTCGTCAGACAGAACACTAAATAATAATAAGATGAGGTGGTCTAGCGGTTAGAACGCTGGCCTTGTAATCCTGGGGTCTCGGGTTCGAATTTATAACTTGTGTTGGGCAAGGCCGTGGTCTAGGCAACACGGAGTTTTCCTCCGTGGCATCCCAACAATTACTCCATTCACACACAGAAGAAGGCAATGGCAAACCACTTCTGGATCATCTGCCAAGAACGTATATGAACAGGTCCCAGTCCGAGAAAAGGATGGAAGGATCCTGTTCATATGGACCTGTCGTCAGACAGAACAATAAATAAATAAATAAATAAAATTCATATTTAATATGCGGTATGGGACAGCTGATAGGGGGTGGCCCTGTAGCTCTGGTGTTGGACTACGGTTAACAACCCGTCGCTATATAAAAAAACCCCGAGCAAGTCACGAAATTCCAAAGGGGTCCCGGACCTGTGGATAGTTTTTAACACGATGGTTCTATAAACGGCTGTGGAAGTTCTTGGCCAGTTCAACGCGCTGTGTGAGGTTGGTCGTCTGACGAACTACTTGTCTTCCTTTGTCTTTGGCGTACGTTTTTATCGATCTCGACATATCGGGTGGCATGCTGTGTGAAGTGGCCGGCGATAGTGGAATTTCCCGTTACGATAGCGTTGGGCAGTAATGTTCTGTAATGGGATATTTTGAGAAAATGAGTGTACTTGGCTCGAAGCAGCCTGAGGACAACAACGGCTTTCGAACCGTTATTATGGCTCTGAC